>NW_026698887.1:20000-199500 GCF_030435755.1 Ochotona princeps | reverse complement strand
CACTCAGCTGATTCTTATTCACTATGCCCTTCACCAACATGCAGTGTTTCCTTGATTGAATTAGCTCTCACACCACTATTTGCGTCTAGAGCCTTTGCATTGAGGGCTATCTGAAAACGGCTGTGGCGCTGAAGTTGCCTATGAATGTGGAGTTGGTGGCATGTGAAACCCGCATGTGGAGCATTCGTTTGTGTGGGATGCTGTACCAGGTTCATTCCTAGATAATGCACTCAAAGGGCACTAAGCATAGAGTGTGAAAACTGAGTTTCCTTGAGAGCTGTTTGGAAGCCTGATGGTGTGTGAAGTTAGTGAGCCAAATGGAGTTGTTCTCCCACAAGAACCACTCGGCTGATTCTTCTTCAATATGCCCTTCACCAACATGCAGTGTTTCCTTGATTGAATTAGCTCTCACACCAATATTTGCGTCTAGAGCCTTTGCATTGAGGGCTATCTGAAAACGGCTGTGGTGCTCAAGTTGCCTGTGAATGGGGAGTTGGTGGCATGTGAAACCCGCATGTGGAGCATTGGTTTGTGTGGGATGCTCTACCAGGTTCATTCCTAGATAATACACTCAAATGGCACTAAGCATAGAGTGTGAAAACTGAGTTTCCTTGAGAGCTGCTTGGAAGCCTGATGGTGTGTGAAGTTAGTCAGCCAAATGGAGTTGTTCTCCCACAAGAACCACTCGGCTGATTCTTCTTCAATATGCCCTTCACCAACATGCAGTGTTTCCTTGATTGAATTAACTCTCACACCAATATTTGCGTCTAGAGCCTTTGCATTGAGGGCTATCTGAAAACGGCTGTGGCGCTGAAGTTGCCTGTGAATGAGGAGTTGGTGGCATGTGAAACCCGCATGTGGAGCATTCGTTTGTGTGGGATGCTCTACCAGGGTCATTCCTAGATAATGCACTCAAAGGGCACTAAGCATAGAGTGTGAAAACTGAGTTTCCTTGAGAGCTGCTTGGAAGCCTGATGGTGTGTGAAGTTAGTGAGCCAAATGGAGTTGTTCTCCCACAAGAACCACTCAGCTGATTCTTATTCAATATGCCCTTCACCAACATGCAGTGTTTCCTTGATTGAATTAGCTCTCACACCACTATTTGCGTCTAGAGCCTTTGCATTGAGGGCTATCTGAAAACGGCTGTGGCGCTGAAGTTGCCTATGAATGTGGAGTTGGTGGCATGTGAAACCCGCATGTGGAGCATTCGTTTGTGTGGGATGCTGTACCAGGTTCATTCCTAGATAATGCACTCAAAGGGCACTAAGCATAGAGTGTGAAAACTGAGTTTCCTTGAGAGCTGTTTGGAAGCCTGATGGTGTGTGAAGTTAGTGAGCCAAATGGAGTTGTTCTCCCACAAGAACCACTCGGCTGATTCTTCTTCAATATGCCCTTCACCAACATGCAGTGTTTCCTTGATTGAATTAGCTCTCACACCACTATTTGCGTCTAGAGCCTTTGCATTGAGGGCTAGCTGAAAACGGCTGTGGCGCTGAAGTTGCCTGTGAATGTGGAGTTGGTGGCATGTGAAACCCGCATGTGGAGCATTCGTTTGTGTGGGATGCTCACCAAGCTTCATTTCAGTCCGAGGCACTGAAAGAGCACTAAGCATAGAGTGTGAAAACTGAGTTTCCTTGAGAGCTGCTTGGAAGCCTGATGGTGTGAGAAGTTAGTGAGCCAAATGGAGTTGTTCTCCCACAAGAACCACTCGGCTGATTCTTCTTCAATATGCCCTTCACCAACATGCAGTGTTTCCTTGATTGAATTAGCTCTCACAATAATATTTGCGTCTAGAGCCTTTGCATTGAGGGCTATCTGAAAACGGCTGTGGTGCTCAAGTTGCCTGTGAATGTGGAGTTGGTGGCATGTGAAACCCGCATGTGGAGCATTGGTTTGTGTGGGATGCTCTACCAGGTTCATTCCTAGATAATACACTCAAAGGGCACTAAGCATAGAGTGTGAAAACTGAGTTTCCTTGAGAGCTGCTTGGAAGCCTGATGGTGTGTGAAGTTAGTCAGCCAAATGGAGTTGTTCTCCCACAAGAACCACTCGGCTGATTCTTCTTCAATATGCCCTTCACCAACATGCAGTGTTTCCTTGATTGAATTAGCTCTCACACCAATATTTGCGTCTAGAGCCTTTGCATTGAGGGCTATCTGAAAACGGCTGTGGCGCTGAAGTTGCCTGTGAATGAGGAGTTGGTGGCATGTGAAACCCTCATGTGGAGCATTCGTTTGTGTGGGATGCTCTACCAGGGTCATTCCTAGATAATGCACTCAAAGGGCACTAAGCATAGAGTGTGAAAACTGAGTTTCCTTGAGAGCTGCTTGGAAGCCTGATGGTGTGTGAAGTTAGTGAGCCAAATGGAGTTGTTCTCCCACAAGAACCACTCAGCTGATTCTTATTCAATATGCCCTTCACCAACATGCAGTGTTTCCTTGATTGAATTAGCTCTCACACCAATATTTGCGTCTAGAGCCTTTGCATTGAGGGCTATCTGAAAACGGCTGTGGCGCTGAAGTTGCCTGTGAATGTGGAGTTGGTGGCATGTGAAACCCGCATGTGGAGCATTCGTATGTGTGGGATGCTCTACCAGGTTCATTCCTAGATAATGCACTCAAAGGGCACTAAGCATAGAGTGTGAAAACTGAGTTTCCTTGAGAGCTGCTTGGAAGCCTGATGGTTTGTGAAGTTAGTGAGCCAAATGGAGTTGTTCTCCCACAAGAACCACTCGGCTGATTCTTCTTCAATATGCCCTTCACCAACATGCAGTGTTTCCTTGATTGAATTAGCTCTCACACCAATATTTGCGTCTAGAGCCTTTGCATTGAGGGCTATCTGAAAACGGCTGTGGCGCTGAAGTTGCCTGTGAATGTGGAGTTGGTGGCATGTGAAACCCGCATGTGGAGCATTCGTTTGTGTGGGATGCTCTACCAGGGTCATTCCTAGATAATGCACTCAAAGGGCACTAAGCATAGAGTGTGAAAACTGAGTTTCCTTGAGAGCTGCTTGGAAGCCTGATGGTTTGTGAAGTTAGTGAGCCAAATGGAGTTGTTCTCCCACAAGAACCACTCGGCTGATTCTTCTTCAATATGCCCTTCACCAACATGCAGTGTTTCCTTGATTGAATTAGCTCTCACACCACTATTTGCGTCTAGAGCCTTTGCATTGAGGGCTATCTGCAAACATCTGTGGCGCTGAAGTTGCCTGTGAATGAGGAGTTGGTGGCATGTGAAACCCGCATGTGGAGCATGCGTTTGTGTGGGATGCTCTACCAGGTTCATTCCTAGATAATGCACTCAAAGAGCACTAAGCATAGAGTGTGAAAACTGAGTTTCCTTGAGAGCTGCTTCGAAGCCTGATGGTGTGTGAAGTTACTGAGCCAAATGGAGTTGTTCTCCCACAAGAACCACTCGGCTGATTGTTCTTCAATATGCCCTTCACCAACATGCAGTGTTTCCTTGATTGAATTAGCTCTCACACCAATATTTGCGTCTAGAGCCTTTGCATTGAGGGCTATCTGAAAACGGCTGTGGCACTGAAGTTGCCTGTGAATGTGGAGTTGGTGGCATGTGAAACCCGCATGTGGAGCATTCGTTTGTGTGGGATGCTCACCAAGCTTCATTTCAGTCCGAGGCACTGAAAGAGCACTAAGCATAGAGTGTGAAATCTGAGTTTCCTTGAGAGCTGCTTGGAAGCCTGATGGTGTGTGAAGTTAGTGAGCCAAATGGAGTTGTTCTCCCACAAGAACCACTCGGCTGATTCTTCTTCAATATGCCCTTCACCAACATGCAGTGTTTCCTTGATTGAATTAGCTCTCACACCAATATTTGCGTCTAGAGCCTTTGCATTGAGGGCTATCTGAAAACGGCTGTGGCGCTGAAGTTGCCTGTGAATGAGGAGTTGGTGGCATGTGAAACCCGCATGTGGAGCATTCGTTTGTGTGGGATGCTCTACCAGGGTCATTCCTAGATAATGCACTCAAAGGGCACTAAGCATAGAGTGTGAAAACTGAGTTTCCTTGAGAGCTGCTTGGAAGCCTGATGGTGTGTGAAGTTAGTGAGCCAAATGGAGTTGTTCTCCCACAAGAACCACTCGGCTGATTCTTCTTCAATATGCCCTTCACCAACATGCAGTGTTTCCTTGATTGAATTAGCTCTCACACCAATATTTGCGTCTAGAGCCTTTGCATTGAGGGCTATCTGAAAACGGCTGTGGCGCTGAAGTTGCCTGTGAATGTGGAGTTGGTGGCATGAGAAACCCGCATGTGGAGCATTCGTTTGTGTGGGATGCTCTACCAGGTTCATTCCTAGATAATGCACTCAAAGGGCACTAAGCATAGAGTGTGAAAACTGAGTTTCCTTGAGAGCTGCTTGGAAGCCTGATGGTGTGTGAAGTTAGTGAGCCAAATGGAGTTGTTCTCCCACAAGAACCACTCGGCTGATTCTTCTTCAATATGCCCTTCACCAACATGCAGTGTTTCCTTGATTGAATTAGCTCTCACACCAATATTTGCATCTAGAGCCTTTGCATTGAGGGCTATCTGAAAACGGCTGTGGCGCTGAAGTTGCCTGTGAATGTGGAGTTGGTGGCATGTGAAACCCGCATGTGGAGCATTCGTTTGTGTGGGATGCTCTACCAGGTTCATTCCTAGATAATGCACTCAAAGGGCACTAAGCATAGAGTGTGAAAACTGAGTTTCCTTGAGAGCTGCTTGGAAGCCTGATGGTTTGTGAAGTTAGTGAGCCAAATGGAGTTGTTCCCCCTCAAGAACCACTCGGCTGATTCTTCTTCAATATGCCCTTCACCAACATGCAGTGTTTCCTTGATTGAATTAGCTCTCACACCACTATTTGCGTCTAGAGCCTTTGCATTGAGGGCTATCTGAAAACGGCTGTGGCGCTGAAGTTGCCTGTGAATGAGGAGTTGGTGGCATGTGAAACCCGCATGTGGAGCATTCGTTTGTGTGGGATGCTCTACCAGGGTCATTCCTAGATAATGCACTCAAAGAGCACTAAGCATAGAGTGTGAAAACTGAGTTTCCTTGAGAGCTGCTTGGAAGCCTGATGGTGTGTGAAGTTAGTGAGCCAAATGGAGTTGTTCTCCCACAAGAACCACTCGGCTGATTGTTCTTCAATATGCCCTTCACCAACATGCAGTGTTTCCTTGATTGAATTAGCTCTCACACAAATATTTGCGTCTAGAGCCTTTGCATTGAGGGCTATCTGAAAACGGCTGTGGCACTGAAGTTGCCTGTGAATGTGGAGTTGGTGGCATGTGAAACCGGCATGTGGAGCATTGGTTTGTGTGGGATGCTCACCAAGCTTCATTTCAGTCCGAGGCACTGAAAGAGCACTAAGCATAGAGTGTGAAAACTGAGTTTCCTTGAGAGCTGCTTGGAAGCCTGATGGTGTGTGAAGTTAGTGAGCCAAATGGAGTTGTTCTCCCACAAGAACCACTCAGCTGATTCTTCTTCAATATGCCCTTCACCAACATGCAGTGTTTCCTTGATTGAATTAGCTCTCACACCAATATTTGCGTCTAGAGCCTTTGCTTTGAGGGCTATCTGAAAACGGCTGTGGCGCTGAAGTTGCCTGTGAATGTGGAGTTGGTGGCATGTGAAACCCGCATGTGGAGCATTCGTTTGTGTGGGATGCTCACCAAGCTTCATTTCAGTCCGAGGCACTGAAAGAGCACTAAGCATAGAGTGTGAAATCTGAGTTTCCTTGAGAGCTGCTTGGAAGCCTGATGGTGTGTGAAGTTAGTGAGCCAAATGGAGTTGTTCTCCCACAAGAACCACTCAGCTGATTCTTATAAATATGCCCTTCACCAACATGCAGTGTTTCCTTGATTGAATTAGCTCTCACACCAATATTTGCATCTAGAGCCTTTGCATTGAGGGCTATCTGAAAACGGCTGTGGCGCTGAAGTTGCCTGTGAATGTGGAGTTGGTGGCATGTGAAACCCGCATGTGGAGCATTCGTTTGTGTGGGATGCTCTACCAGGTTCATACCTAGATAATGCACTCAAAGGGCACTAAGCATAGAGTGTGAAAACTGAGTTTCCTTGAGAGCTGCTTGGAAGCCTGATGGTGTGTGAAGTTAGTGAGCCAAATGGAGTTGTTCTCCCACAAGAACCACTCGGCTGATTCTTCTTCAATATGCCCTTCACCAACATGCAGTGTTTCCTTGATTGAATTAGCTCTCACACCAATATTTGCGTCTATAGACTTTGCATTGAGGGCTATCTGAAAACGGCTGTGGCGCTGAAGTTGCCTGTGAATGTGGAGTTGGTGGCATGTGAAACCCGCATGTGGAGCATTCGTTTGTGTGGGATGCTCTACCAGGTTAATTTCTAGATAATGCACTCAAAGGACACTAAGCATAGAGTGTGAAAACTGAGTTTCCTTGAGAGCTGCTTGGAAGCCTGATGGTGTGTGAAGTTAGTGAGCCAAATGGAGTTGTTCTCCCACAAGAACCACTCGGCTGATTCTTCTTCAATATGCCCTTCACCAACATGCAGTGTTTCCTTGATTGAATTAGCTCTCACACCAATATTTGGGTCTAGAGCCTTTGCATTGAGGGCTATCTGAAAACGGCTGTGGCGCTGAAGTTGCCTGTGAATGTGGAGTTGGTGGCATGTGAAACCCGCATGTGGAGCATTCGTTTGTGTGGGATGCTCTACCAGGTTCATTCCTAGATAATGCACTCAAAGGGCACTAAGCATAGAGTGTGAAAACTGAGTTTCCTTGAGAGCTGCTTGGAAGCCTGATGGTGTGTGAAGTTAGTGAGCCAAATGGAGTTGTTCTCCCACAAGAACCACTCGGCTGATTCTTCTTCAATATGCCCTTCACCAACATGCAGTGTTTCCTTGACTGAATTAGCTCTCACACCAATATTTGCGTCTAGAGCCTTTGCATTGAGGGCTATCTGAAAACGGCTGTGGCGCTGAAGTTGCCTGTGAATGTGGAGTTGGTGGCATGAGAAACCTGCATGTGGAGCATTCGTTTGTGTGGGATGCTCTACCAGGTTCATTCCTAGATAATGCACTCAAAGGGCACTAAGCATAGAGTGTGAAAACTGAGTTTCCTTGAGAGCTGCTTGGAAGCCTGATGGTGTGTGAATTTAGTGAGCCAAATGGAGTTGTTCTCCCACAAGAACCACTCGGCTGATTCTTCTTCAATATGCCCTTCACCAACATGCAGTGTTTCCTTGATTGAATTAGCTCTCACACCAATATTTGCATCTAGAGCCTTTGCATTGAGGGCTGTCTGAAAACGGCTGTGGCGCTGAAGTTGCCTGTGAATGGGGAGTTGGTGGCATGTGAAACCCGCATGTGGAGCATTCGTTTGTGTGGGATGCTCACCAAGCTTCAATTCAGTCCGAGGCACTCAAAGGGCACTAAGCATAGAGTGTGAAAACTGAGTTTCCTTGAGAGCTGCTTGGAAGCCTGATGGTGTGTGAAGTTAGTGAGCCAAATGGAGTTGTTCTCCCACAAGAACCACTCGGCTGATTCTTCTTCAATATGCCCTTCACCAACATGCAGTGTTTCCTTGATTGAATTAGCTCTCACACCAATATTTGCGTCTAGAGCCTTTGCATTGAGGGCTATCTGAAAACGGCTGTGGCGCTGAAGTTGCCTGTGAATGTGGAGTTGGTGGCATGTGAAACCCGCATGTGGAGCATTCGTTTGTGTGGGATGCTCTACCAGGTTCATTCCTAGATAATGCACTCAAAGGGCACTAAGCATAGAGTGTGAAAACTGAGTTTCCTTGAGAGCTGCTTGGAAGCCTGATGGTGTGTGAAGTTAGTGAGCCAAATGGAGTTGTTCTCCCACAAGAACCACTCGGCTGATTCTTCTTCAATATGCCCTTCACCAACATGCAGTGTTTCCTTGATTGAATTAGCTCTCACACCAATATTTACGTCTAGAGCCTTTGCATTGAGGGCTATCTGAAAACGGCTGTGGCGCTGAAGTTGCCTGTGAATGTGGAGTTGGTGGCATGTGAAACCCGCATGTGGAGCATTCGTTTGTGTGGGATGCTCACCAAGCTTCATTTCAGTCCGAGGCACTCAAAGGGCACTAAGCATAGAGTGTGAAAACTGAGTTTCCTTGAGAGCTGCTTGGAAGCCTGATGGTGTGTGAAGTTAGTGAGGCAAATGGAGTTGTTCTCCCACAAGAACCACTCAGCTGATTCTTCTTCAATATGCCCTTCACCAACATGCAGTGTTTCCTTGATTGAATTAGCTCTCACACCAATGTTTGCGTCTAGAGCCTTTGCATTGAGGGCTATCTGAAAATGGCTGTGGCGCTGAAGTTGCCTGTGAATGTGGAGTTGGTGGCATGTGAAACCCGCATGTGGAGCATTCATTTGTGTGGGATGCTCTACCAGGTTCATTCCTAGATAATGCACTCAAAGGGCACTAAGCATAGAGTGTGAAAACTGAGTTTCCTTGAGAGCTGCTTGGAAGCCTGATGGTGTGTGAAGTTAGTGAGCCAAATGGAGTTGTTCTCCCACAAGAACCACTCAGCTGATTCATATAAATATGCCCTTCACCAACATGCAGTGTTTCCTTGATTGAATTAGCTCTCACACCAATATTTGCGTCTAGAGACTTTGCTTTGAGGGCTATCTGAAAACGGCTGTGGCGCTGAAGTTGCCTGTGAATGTGGAGTTGGTGGCATGTGAAACCCGCATGTGGAGCATTCGTTTGTGTGGGATGCTCTACCAGGTTCATTCCTAGAAAATGCACTCAAAGGGCACTAAGCATAGAGTGTGAAAACTGAGTTTCCTTGAGAGCTGCTTGGAAGCCTGATGGTGTGTGAAGTTAGTGAGCCAAATGGAGTTGTTCTCCCACAAGAACCACTCGGCTGATTCTTCTTCAATATGCCCTTCACCAACATGCAGTGTTTCCTTGATTGAATTAGCTCTCACACCAATATTTGCGTCTAGAGCCTTTGCATTGAGGGCTATCTGAAAATGGCTGTGGCGCTGAAGTTGCATTGAATGTGGAGTTGGTGGCATGTGAAACCCGCATGTGGAGCATTCGTTTGTGTGGGATGCTCACCAAGCTTCATTTCAGTCCGAGGCACTCATAGGGCACTAAGCATAGAGTGTGAAAACTGAGTTTCCTTGAGAGCTGCTTGGAAGCCTGATGGTGTGTGAAGTTAGTGAGCCAAATTGAGTTGTTCTCCCACAAGAACCACTCAGCTGATTCTTATAAATATGCCCTTCACCAACATGCAGTATTTCCTTGATTGAATTAGCTCTCACACCAATATTTGCGTCTAGAGCCTTTGCATTGAGGGCTATCTGAAAACGGCTGTGGTGCTGAAGTTGCCTGTGAATGTGGAGTTGGTGGCATGTGAAACCCGCATGTGGAGCATTCGTTTGTGTGGGATGCTCTACCAGGTTCATTCCTAGATAATGCACTCAAAGGGCACTAAGCATAGAGTGTGAAAACTGAGTTTCCTTGAGAGCTGCTTGGAAGCCTGATGGTGTGTGAAGTTAGTGAGCCAAATGGAGTTGTTCTCCCACAAGAACCACTCGGCTGATTCTTATTCAATATGCCCTTCACCAACATGCAGTGTTTCCTTGATTGAATTAGCTCTCACACCAATATTTGCGTCTAGAGCCTTTGCATTGAGGGCTATCTGAAAACGGCTGTGGCGCTGAAGTTGCCTGTGAATGTGGAGTTGGTGGCATGTGAAACCCGCATGTGGAGCATTCGTTTGTGTGGGATGCTCTACCAGGTTCATTCCTAGATAATGCACTCAAAGGGCACTAAGCATAGAGTGTGAAAACTGAGTTTCCTTGAGAGCTGCTTGGAAGCCTGATGGTGTGTGAAGTTAGTGAGCCAAATGGAGTTGTTCTCCCACAAGAACCACTCAGCTGATTCTTCTTCAATATGCCCTTTACCAACATGCAGTGTTTCCTTGATTGAATTAGCTCTCACACCAATATTTGCGTCTAGAGCCTTTGCATTGAGGGCTATCTGAAAACGGCTGTGGCGCTGAAGTTGCCTGTGAATGGGGAGTTGGTGGCATGTGAAACCCGAATGTGGAGCAGTCGTTTGTGTGGGATGCTGTACCAGGTTCATTCCTACATAATGCACTCAAAGGGCACTAAGCATAGAGTGTGAAAACTGAGTTTCCTTGAGAGCTGCTTGGAAGCCTGATGGTGTGTGAAGTTAGTGAGCCAAATGGAGTTGTTCTCCCACAAGAACCACTCAGCTGATTCTTCTTCAATATGCCCTTTACCAACATGCAGTATTTCCTTGATTGAATTAGCTCTCACACCAATATTTGCGTCTAGAGCCTTTGCATTGAGGGCTATCTGAAAACGGCTGTGGCGCTGAAGTTGCCTGTGAATGTGGAGTTGGTGGCATGTGAAACCCGCATGTGGAGCATTCGTTTGTGTGGGATGCTCTACCAGGTTCATTCCTAGAAAATGCACTCGATAAGAATGGTCAAAGATGGCCGACTGCAGAGAGCTGGTCTAGGGTGGAGTAAGAAATGAGGGGAGCCGATCCAGCAGAGAAACAGGCCAGGAGGCGCGAAACTGTAGGGAGAAGAGCGAGAAGGTCACTGGAGTTCACTAAAGCAAGAAGATCTACACAGTGTGAAGGAACAGCCGCAAAAAGTAGGAAAGAAAATACAGCACGCCGCGAGAAACCTGGTGAGTCACGATCCCAGGCAGGGGGAAGGCGGCAGAGGCTCAACCGCCCCAGGGAAAACAGAGGCGGCTGGAAGGATAGGCGCCCACACCGACAGGGGCACCAGTCCCCTGGAAGGCAGGAGCCCCCAGAGGAGGCTACTGGACTGATCATTGGGTGCATTATCCCTGCAGAAGTGGAGGAAAAGCTGGGGAGATTTCCCAGAGGCTTGCCTACCCGCTGCTCAGCGGCTCTGGGAGAGTGCAGAGGGAACAGGAGCAGCACTGTGGGACTGGGGCTCAGAGATCCCCATATCGGCTCCAGCTGTGGACTGGCTGCGGGAGAGTCAGTGGATCCTGTTGCTGGACTCACCCTGAGCCCCAGAGGCTGGGCAACGCTCGACAGGGCCTCACGTCCTGGGCAGAGGAGTGGACTAGTGGGGGCACGTCTCACCTAAAGGGCTCTGTGCCTCTCAGAGATCCGCTTCCATCCTTGAGAGAGTGCAGCTGAGGAAGTGGCTTCTTCAGGGCGGAGTCCCCAGCTGGGCTCAGCTAGAGAGGCCAGACCAGAGCGGGAGCGGGCTCAGCTGAACTGGCCGGACAGGTTTTCCCAGCAGGAGCCCGCTCGGAAAGACCTGCCTGTGGTGTTGCAGCCCTCGGTGGAGCAGCACTTCCGAGTTTGGCACTGGGGCCGCGGAGATCTCCAGCCCAGCACAGGCCGGGGTTGGGGATTTTAGGCTCCGAGCAGCAGGAGCCCTTGCTGTGCTAACCTCAAGCCCTGAAGGAGAGTCTCGGCTCAGCACTGAGGCAGAGACCCCCGCTGTATTAGCCTTGTGACCCAAAGCCCAGGCGCGGCTCGGCAGAGTGAATCTGTAGGGCACTGCCTTTGAGAGGGAGCCACAGGGGAAGGGGCCTGGCACTAGGGCTGGCCCACAAAGCCTCCTGACCCAACTCGGGGCTGTGATCTACAGACCCTGAAAGCAGCTGGTGACTCAGGCAGTAAGCCCTGCTGGGCTCAGCCGGAGACCCCAAACCAGAGCCGGCTCAGCTGAATCACCGCTAAAATCTCAAAACAACAAGAAGTAAAAACACAATGAGGAGAAGTATCAGAAAAAGCAATGACCCAGAGGAAAGATCAAGCACTCCCTCCCAATACAACCAAAAACTAATCCCAATATCTGAGATGCAAGATGAAGACATAGAGGAACTATCAGATAAGGACTTTAAGAAGCTAATGATGAAATTCGTCAGAGAGAGTGAAAAGCGCTGGGAAGAGTCTAAGGCATTCGAAAACCATATCACTGCAGAAATAAATCAAGTCAAAAAGGGAATCCTTGATATAGAGAACAAAATTGAAAGCCTAACCAACAGAATGAACACAGCAGAAGACAGAATATCAGAATTGGAAGACAATCAGAATGAAAGGCAGCAGCTCATCAAACAGATGGAGACAAATCTAGAGAAAGCCAATAGGTCCATACAGGAAATGAAAGACAACCTCAAAAAATCAAATATTAGAATAATAGGCCTTCCCGAAGGAGTGGAAAAGGAGACAGGCTTGCAACGAGTGCTCAATGAGATAATACAGGAGAACTTCCAGAATACTGGAAATATAAATCTAGCACAAATCCAGGAAGGACAAAGAACCCCCAGTAGATACGACCCAAACAAATTGTCTCCCAGACATGTGGTCCTCAAGCTACCTTCAAGTGAATACAAGGAAACCATTCTAAGACAAGTAAGAAAAAAGGATAAGATTACTTTCAGGGGAAGGGAAATCAGGATCACAGCCGACCTATCAGAAGAAACGCTCCAAGCAAGGAGAGAATGGGGTAAAACCTATCAAATCCTGAAACAAAACAACTGCCAACCAAGAATAATGTACCCAGCAAAGCTCTCATTTATATTTGAGAATGAAATCAAATACTTCAACAGTAAAGAGAAACTCGAAGAATACATCAACACGAAACCAGCTCTGGAAAATCTCCTCAGGAAGGTGCTAAACCCAGAAAGAAAAAATACAAACCAAAATCAAAGATGGCAAATGGGAAGACCTCCCCACTAAAATCCATACAAGAAAAGTCAACCAATCAAAAACTCTAATAGTCGCAAATACACACTTGCACACTTACACTCATGGCAGCCCAAAACCAATTCCTCTCAATATTATCTCTAAACACAAATGGCTTAAACTCACCAATCAAAAGGCATAGATTAACGGAATGGATCATCAAACAGCACCCAACTATATGTTGCCTACAAGAGACACATCTAACCAGAAAATCCTGTAAGAAATTTAAAGTGAAAGGATGGAAAAAGACATTTCATGCCAATGGACGAGAAAAAAAGGCTGGTGTAGCTGTTCTAATCTCAGATGACCTAGACTTCAAGCTGACAGACATCAAAAAGGACAGAGAAGGACATTATATATTGGTGAAGGGACTGATCCATCAAGAAGTAATTACAATCGTGAACATATATGCACCTAATTCCAATGCGCCTAGCTTCGTGAAGCAACTACTTACAGACTTAAGGGGAGACATAGATACACACACAATAATAGTGGGCGATCTTAACACCCCGCTAACAACTATAGACAGATCAACAAAACAAAAACTCAACAAAGAAACAACAGAGCTCGTACAAACATTAGAACAACTGGACTTGGTAGACATTTATAGAATTTTTTATCCTAAGACCACAGATTATACATTTTTTTCAGCAGTACATGGCACCTTCTCCAGGATCGACCACATGATAGGACACAAAGCAAATCTAAATAACTTCAAAAAGATAGAAATCATACCATGTACCCTCTCAGACCACCACGGAATGAAACTGGAAATCAGCAATTCAAAATGCCCAAGGAAATATAGAAACTCTTGGAGGTTGAACAATATGCTATTGAACGAACAATGGGTCAGGGAAGAAATTAAAGATGAGATCAAAAAATTTATGGAAACCAATGAAAACTCTGATACAACATTCCAAAACTTGTGGGACACTGCCAAAGCAGTGCTACGGGGTAAACTCATCGCAATTGGAGCTCATGTCAAGGCCCAAGAGAGGCGCCAAATACAGGAACTAACCACACACCTCCAGGAATTGGAAAAGCAGCAGCAGATGAGCCCCACACACAACAGGAAACAAGAAATCATCAAAACAAGGGAGGAAATCAACCAGATAGAAATAAAAAAAACCATACACAAAATCAACAAATCAAAAAGCTGGTTTTTTGAAAAGATAAACAAAATAGACACCCCGCTGGCCCGACTGACAAAGAAAAAACAAGAGAAAGCAAGAATTAACAACATCAAAGATGAAAAAGGCAACATAACAACAGACATTACAACCATTAAGAACATAATCAGAAATTACTACAAAGCACTGTACTCCAACAAATCAGAAGACCACCAAGAAATGGAAAAGTTCTTAGACTCACACAACCTGCCAAAACTTAGCCCAGAGGCAACAATCAACCTGAACAAACCCATAACTGAAGCAGAGATTGAATCAGTGATTAAAGACCTCCCAACAAAGAAAAGCCCAGGCCCAGACGGCTTCACTCCAGAATTCTACAAAACATTCCGAACAGAACTAACCCCAATCCTCTACAAACTCTTCAAAACAATAGAAAAGGAAGCAACCCTTCCAAACTCATTCTATGAAGCCAACATTACCTTAATCCCAAAACCGGGCAGAGATCCTACAGAGAAGGAAAACTACAGACCTATCTCTTTGATGAACATTGATGCTAAGATTCTCAACAAAATCCTAGCCAACAGAATTCAAAAACACATCAGACAGATCATTCATCCAGATCAAGTAGGATTCATCCCTGGAATGCAGGGATGGTTCAACATTCGGAAATCCATAAATGTGATACACCACATCCAAAAACTGAAAAACAAGAATCACATGATAGTATCAATAGATGCAGAAAAAGCTTTCGACAAAATCCAGCACAACTTCCTGCTAAAGACCCTAACCAAGGTAGGCATAGATGGAAAAATCCACAACATAATCAAAGCAATATATGAAAAACCCAATGCCAGCATCATACTGAATGGAGAAAAACTGGAACCCTTCCCACTGAGATCTGGAACAAGACAGGGATGTCCACTTTCTCCACTGCTATTCAACATAGTTCTAGAGGTACTCGCTGAGGCCATAAGACAAGAAAAAGAAATCAAAGGAATCCAAATGGGAAATGAAGAAGTCAAGCTTTCACTATATGCAGATGACATGATTCTTTATATGGAAGAGCCAAAAGGCTCAACACAGAGACTACTAGAACTTATACGAGAGTTCGGTAGAGTGGCAGGGTACAAAATTAATGAACAAAAATCAACAGCCATAGTGTATGCTAACAGCCCCAAGTTGGAAAAAGATCTAACCAGCAAGATACCATTCAAAGTAACAAAGGAAAGCATGAAGTATCTGGGAATTAACCTAACCAAAAATGTTGGAGACCTATTTGAGGAAAACTACAAACTACTTAAAAAAGAAATTGAACAAGATCTAGAAAGATGGAGTAACATCCCATGCTCCTGGATAGGTAAAATCAATATCATTAAAATGTCTATACTGCCAAAGGCAATATATACATTCAACGCAATCCCAATCAAATTGCCCAAAACATTCTTCACAGATCTGGAAACAATGATTCAAAGGTTCATCTGGAAACACAAAAAACCACGAATAGCTAGAACCATTCTCAAGAACAGGAAGTTAGCAGGGGGAATCACAGTCCCAGACCTCTGGACATACTATAGGGCAGTGGTTATCAAAACAGCCTGGTACTGGCAAAAAAATAGAGAAGAAGATCAATGGAGCAGAATAGAAACACCAGATGGGAACCCACACAAATACAGCCAAATAATCTTTGACAAAAAGACAAACGACAACCCAGGCAAATGGGAAGGTCTGTTCAATAAATGCTGTTGGGACAACTGGTTGATAGCCTGCAGAAACAAAAAGATAGACCCACATCTCTCACCATATACTAAGATCAAATCCAAATGGATAAAAGATTTAAACCTACATCCAGAAACCTTCAAACTTTTGGAAGAAAATGTTGGAAACACACTGGAACACTTAGGGGTAGGCCCTCACTTCCTAAAAAAGACTCCAGATGCAGTAGAAATCAAGACCAAAATAAACAAGTGGGACCTCATCAAACTAAGAAGCTTCTGTACAGCTAGAGAAACAATCAACAAAGTAAAAAGGCAACCCACAGAATGGGAGAAGATCTTCGCACACGACTTAGGTGATAGAGGGCTGATCTCCAGAATATACAAAGAGCTACAAAACAACCAAAATGTCAAAACAAACAAGCCACTCAAGAAATGGGCACGGGAAATGGGCAAACACTTCACAAAGGAACAAACCCAAATGGCAAATAAACATATGAAAAAATGCTCAAGTTCCCTGGCAATAAGGGAAATCCAAATTAAAACATCAATGAGGTACCACCTGACGCCAGTAAGACTGGCCCACATGAATAAGAGCACCAACAACACTTGTTGGCGAGGTTGCGGGGAAAAGGGAACCCTACTCCACTGCTGGTGGGGCTGCAGGCTGGTACAGCCTCTATGGAAATCAGTATGGAGAACATTCAAACAACTCAAATACAACATACCGTATGAACCAGCAATAGCACTCCTAGGAATATATCCAGAACACTTGTTTTATGAGAAACCAACATGCACTCCTATGTTCATAGCAGCACAATCAGTAATTGCAAAAACATGGAAGCAGCCAAAATGCCCATCAACAGAGGATTGGATAAGAAAGCTATGGTTCATCTACTCCATGGAATACTACTCAGCTATTAAAAAAAACAAAATGCAGTTCTTTGTGGCCAAATGGGCCAAACTGGAAACCATAATGCTAAGGGAAATGAGCCAATCCCAAAAGGTTAAATACCACATGTTTGCCTTAATTTGATATGATGTTATGTATAACAAGTTATGTTATGAATGTTATATGTTGTGTATAAACCAAAATTGAAATGTCAATGAGGTGGTCACAGAAGGTGGATAAGAAATCGCATTTACTTTTACCATATTGGTTACTCATTACTATGTCAATTAATTCCATAATGATGTAAATTTTTGCTGATGGTATGTTGGAGCTTTTAATTGATCGGGATGATACTCTGCTGGCTCTGTCTTCAGACCAGAGAGGGTATACCTAAGAAGCCGTTGAACTTGACTAGACAATAAGATGCTGGACTCTATGTTTGGTATATGCTTGCAATGGGGGAATCTCAACTGAACTTGAACTGTGGTTATGCAACAAGGTGGAGGAATCCACCATGGTGGGAGGGTTTGGGGAGGGGTGGGGAGAATCCCAGTACCTATGAAACTGTGTCACAAGATACAATGTAATTAATGAATTTAAAATAAAATTAAAAAAAAAAAAAAAAGAAAATGCACTCAAAGGGCACTAAGCATAGAGTGTGAAAACTGAGTTTCCTTGAGAGCTGCTTGGAAGCCTGATGGTGTGTGAAGTTAGTGAGCCAAATGGAGTTGTTCTCCCACAAGAACCACTCGGCTGATTCTTATTCAATATGCCCTTCACCAACATGCAGTGTTTCCTTGATTGAATTAGCTCTCACACCACTATTTGCGTCTAGAGCCTTTGCATTGAGGGCTATCTGAAAACGGCTGTGGCGCTGAAGTTGCCTGTGAATGTGGAGTTGGTGGCATGTGAAACCCGCATGTGGAGCATTCGTTTGTGTGGGATGCTCTACCAGGTTCATTCCTAGATAATGCACTCAAAGGGCACTAAGCATAGAGTGTGAAAACTGAGTTTCCTTGAGAGCTGCTTGGAAGCCTGATGGTGTGTGAAGTTAGTGAGCCAAATGGAGTTGTTCTCCCACAAGAACCACTCGGCTGATTCTAATAAATATGCCCTTCACCAACATGCAGTGTTTCCTTGATTGAATTAGCTCTCACACCAATATTTGCGTCTAGAGCCTTTACATTGAGGGCTATCTGAAAACGGCTGTGGCGCTGAAGTTGCCTGTGAATGGGGAGTTGGTGGCATGTGAAACCCGAATGCGGAGCAGTCGTTTGTGTGGGATGCTCTACCGGGGTCATTCCTAGATAATGCACTCAAAGGGCACTAAGCATAGAGTGTGAAAACTGAGTTTCCTTGAGAGCTGCTTGGAAGCCTGATGGTGTGTGAAGTTAGTGAGGCAAATGGAGTTGTTCTCCCACAAGAACCACTCAGCTGATTCTTCTTCAATATGCCCTTTACCAACATGCAGTATTTCCTTGATTGAATCAGCTCTCACACCAATATTTGCGTCTAGAGCCTTTGCATTGAGGGCTATCTGAAAACGGCTGTGGCGCTGAAGTTGCCTGTGAATGTGGAGTTGGTGGCATGTGAAACCCGCATGTGGAGCATTCGTTTGTGTGGGATGCTCTACCAGGTTCATTCCTAGAAAATGCACTCGATAAGAATGGTCAAAGATGGCCGACTGCAGAGAGCTGGTGTAGGGTGGAGTAAGAAAGGAGGGGAGCCGATCCAGCAGAGAAACAGGCCAGGAGGCGCAAAACTGTAGGGAGAAGAGCGAGAAGGTCACTGGAGTTCACTAAAGCAAGAAGATCTACACAGCGTGAAGGAACAGCCGCAAAAAGTAGGAAAGAAAATACAGCACGCCGCGAGAAACCTGGTGAGTCACGATCCCAGGCAGGGGGAAGGCGGCAGAGGCTCAACCGCCCCAGGGAAAACAGAGGCGGCTGGAAGGATAGGCGCCCACACCGACAGGGGCACCAGTCCCCTGGAAGGCAGGAGCCCCCAGAGGAGGCTACTGGACTGATCATTGGGTGCATTATCCCTGCAGAAGTGGAGGAAAAGCTGGGGAGATTTCCCAGAGGCTTGCCTACCCGCTGCTCAGCGGCTCTGGGAGAGTGCAGAGGGAACAGGAGCAGCACTGTGGGACTGGGGCTCAGAGATCCCCATATCGGCTCCAGCTGTGGACTGGCTGCGGGAGAGTCAGTGGATCCTGTTGCTGGACTCACCCTGAGCCCCAGAGGCTGGGCAACGCTCGACAGGGCCTCACGTCCTGGGCAGAGGAGTGGACTAGTGGGGGCACGTCTCACCTAAAGGGCTCTGTGCCTCTCAGAGATCCGCTTCCATCCTTGAGAGAGTGCAGCTGAGGAAGTGGCTTCTTCAGGGCCGAGTCCCCAGCTGGGCTCAGCTAGAGAGGCCAGACCAGAGCGGGAGCGGGCTCAGCTGAACTGGCCGGACAGGTTTTCCCAGCAGGAGCCCGCTCGGAAAGACCTGCCTGTGGTGTTGCAGCCCTCGGCGGAGCAGCACTTCCGAGTTTGGCACTGGGGCCACGGAGATCTCCAGCCCAGCACAGGCCGGGGTTGGGGATTTTAGGCTCCGAGCAGCAGGAGCCCTTGCTGTGCTAACCTCAAGCCCTGAAGGAGAGTCTCGGCTCAGCACTGAGGCAGAGACCCCCGCTGTATTAGCCTTGTGACCCAAAGCCCAGGCGCGGCTCGGCAGAGTGAATCTGTAGGGAACTGCCTTTGAGAGGGAGCCACAGGGGAAGGGGCCTGGCACTAGGGCTGGCCCACAAAGCCTCCTGACCCAACTCGGGGCTGTGATCTACAGACCCTGAAAGCAGCTGGTGACTCAGGCAGTAAGCCCTGCTGGGCTCAGCCGGAGACCCCAAACCAGAGCCGGCTCAGCTGAATCACCGCTAAAATCTCAAAACAACAAGAAGTAAAAACACAATGAGGAGAAGTATCAGAAAAAGCAATGACCCAGAGGAAAGATCAAGCACTCCCTCCCAATACAACCAAAAACTAATCCCAATATCTGAGATGCAAGATGAAGACATAGAGGAACTATCAGATAAGGACTTTAAGAAGCTAATGATGAAATTCGTCAGAGAGAGTGAAAAGCGCTGGGAAGAGTCTAAGGCATTCGAAAACCATATCACTGCAGAAATAAATCAAGTCAAAAAGGGAATCCTTGATATAGAGAACAAAATTGAAAGCCTAACCAACAGAATGAACACAGCAGAAGACAGAATATCAGAATTGGAAGACAATCAGAATGAAAGGCAGCAGCTCATCAAACAGATGGAGACAAATCTAGAGAAAGCCAATAGGTCCATACAGGAAATGAAAGACAACCTCAAAAAATCAAATATTAGAATAATAGGCCTTCCCGAAGGAGTGGAAAAGGAGACAGGCTTGCAACGAGTGCTCAATGAGATAATACAGGAGAACTTCCAGAATACTGGAAATATAAATCTAGCACAAATCCAGGAAGGACAAAGAACCCCCAGTAGATACGACCCAAACAAATTGTCTCCCAGACATGTGGTCCTCAAGCTACCTTCAAGTGAATACAAGGAAACCATTCTAAGACAAGTAAGAAAAAAGGATAAGATTACTTTCAGGGGAAGGGAAATCAGGATCACAGCCGACCTATCAGAAGAAACGCTCCAAGCAAGGAGAGAATGGGGTAAAACCTATCAAATCCTGAAACAAAACAACTGCCAACCAAGAATAATGTACCCAGCAAAGCTCTCATTTATATTTGAGAATGAAATCAAATACTTCAACAGTAAAGAGAAACTCGAAGAATACATCAACACGAAACCAGCTCTGGAAAATCTCCTCAGGAAGGTGCTAAACCCAGAAAGAAAAAATACAAACCAAAATCAAAGATGGCAAATGGGAAGACCTCCCCACTAAAATCCATACAAGAAAAGTCAACCAATCAAAAACTCTAATAGTCGCAAATACACACTTGCACACTTACACTCATGGCAGCCCAAAACCAATTCCTCTCAATATTATCTCTAAACACAAATGGCTTAAACTCACCAATCAAAAGGCATAGATTAACGGAATGGATCATCAAACAGCACCCAACTATATGTTGCCTACAAGAGACACATCTAACCAGAAAATCCTGTAAGAAATTTAAAGTGAAAGGATGGAAAAAGACATTTCATGCCAATGGACGAGAAAAAAAGGCTGGTGTAGCTGTTCTAATCTCAGATGACCTAGACTTCAAGCTGACAGACATCAAAAAGGACAGAGAAGGACATTATATATTGGTGAAGGGACTGATCCATCAAGAAGTAATTACAATCGTGAACATATATGCACCTAATTCCAATGCGCCTAGCTTCGTGAAGCAACTACTTACAGACTTAAGGGGAGACATAGATACACACACAATAATAGTGGGCGATCTTAACACCCCGCTAACAACTATAGACAGATCAACAAAACAAAAACTCAACAAAGAAACAACAGAGCTCGTACAAACATTAGAACAACTGGACTTGGTAGACATTTATAGAATTTTTTATCCTAAGACCACAGATTATACATTTTTTTCAGCAGTACATGGCACCTTCTCCAGGATCGACCACATGATAGGACACAAAGCAAATCTAAATAACTTCAAAAAGATAGAAATCATACCATGTACCCTCTCAGACCACCACGGAATGAAACTGGAAATCAGCAATTCAAAATGCCCAAGGAAATATAGAAACTCTTGGAGGTTGAACAATATGCTATTGAACGAACAATGGGTCAGGGAAGAAATTAAAGATGAGATCAAAAAATTTATGGGAACCAATGAAAACTCTGATACAACATTCCAAAACTTGTGGGACACTGCCAAAGCAGTGCTACGGGGTAAACTCATCGCAATTGGAGCTCATGTCAAGGCCCAAGAGAGGCGCCAAATACAGGAACTAACCACACACCTCCAGGAATTGGAAAAGCAGCAGCAGATGAGCCCCACACACAACAGGAAACAAGAAATCATCAAAACAAGGGAGGAAATCAACCAGATAGAAATAAAAAAAACCATACACAAAATCAACAAATCAAAAAGCTGGTTTTTTGAAAAGATAAACAAAATAGACACCCCGCTGGCCCGACTGACAAAGAAAAAACAAGAGAAAGCAAGAATTAACAACATCAAAGATGAAAAAGGCAACATAACAACAGACATTACAACCATTAAGAACATAATCAGAAATTACTACAAAGCACTGTACTCCAACAAATCAGAAGACCACCAAGAAATGGAAAAGTTCTTAGACTCACACAACCTGCCAAAACTTAGCCCAGAGGCAACAATCAACCTGAACAAACCCATAACTGAAGCAGAGATTGAATCAGTGATTAAAGACCTCCCAACAAAGAAAAGCCCAGGCCCAGACGGCTTCACTCCAGAATTCTACAAAACATTCCGAACAGAACTAACCCCAATCCTCTACAAACTCTTCAAAACAATAGAAAAGGAAGCAACCCTTCCAAACTCATTCTATGAAGCCAACATTACCTTAATCCCAAAACCGGGCAGAGATCCTACAGAGAAGGAAAACTACAGACCTATCTCTTTGATGAACATTGATGCTAAGATTCTCAACAAAATCCTAGCCAACAGAATTCAAAAACACATCAGACAGATCATTCATCCAGATCAAGTAGGATTCATCCCTGGAATGCAGGGATGGTTCAACATTCGGAAATCCATAAATGTGATACACCACATCCAAAAACTGAAAAACAAGAATCACATGATAGTATCAATAGATGCAGAAAAAGCTTTCGACAAAATCCAGCACAACTTCCTGCTAAAGACCCTAACCAAGGTAGGCATAGATGGAAAAATCCACAACATAATCAAAGCAATATATGAAAAACCCAATGCCAGCATCATACTGAATGGAGAAAAACTGGAACCCTTCCCACTGAGATCTGGAACAAGACAGGGATGTCCACTTTCTCCGCTGCTATTCAACATAGTTCTAGAGGTACTCGCTGAGGCCATAAGACAAGAAAAAGAAATCAAAGGAATCCAAATGGGAAATGAAGAAGTCAAGCTTTCACTATATGCAGATGACATGATTCTTTATATGGAAGAGCCAAAAGGCTCAACACAGAGACTACTAGAACTTATACGAGAGTTCGGTAGAGTGGCAGGGTACAAAATTAATGAACAAAAATCAACAGCCATAGTGTATGCTAACAGCCCCAAGTTGGAAAAAGATCTAACCAGCAAGATACCATTCAAAGTAACAAAGGAAAGCATGAAGTATCTGGGAATTAACCTAACCAAAAATGTTGGAGACCTATTTGAGGAAAACTACAAACTACTTAAAAAAGAAATTGAACAAGATCTAGAAAGATGGAGTAACATCCCATGCTCCTGGATAGGTAAAATCAATATCATTAAAATGTCTATACTGCCAAAGGCAATATATACATTCAACGCAATCCCAATCAAATTGCCCAAAACATTCTTCACAGATCTGGAAACAATGATTCAAAGGTTCATCTGGAAACACAAAAAACCACGAATAGCTAGAACCATTCTCAAGAACAGGAAGTTAGCAGGGGGAATCACAGTCCCAGACCTCTGGACATACTATAGGGCAGTGGTTATCAAAACAGCCTGGTACTGGCAAAAAAATAGAGAAGAAGATCAATGGAGCAGAATAGAAACACCAGATGGGAACCCACACAAATACAGCCAAATAATCTTTGACAAAAAGACAAACGACAACCCAGGCAAATGGGAAGGTCTGTTCAATAAATGCTGTTGGGACAACTGGTTGATAGCCTGCAGAAACAAAAAGATAGACCCACATCTCTCACCATATACTAAGATCAAATCCAAATGGATAAAAGATTTAAACCTACATCCAGAAACCTTCAAACTTTTGGAAGAAAATGTTGGAAACACACTGGAACACTTAGGGGTAGGCCCTCACTTCCTAAAAAAGACTCCAGATGCAGTAGAAATCAAGACCAAAATAAACAAGTGGGACCTCATCAAACTAAGAAGCTTCTGTACAGCTAGAGAAACAATCAACAAAGTAAAAAGGCAACCCACAGAATGGGAGAAGATCTTCGCACACGACTTAGGTGATAGAGGGCTGATCTCCAGAATATACAAAGAGCTACAAAACAACCAAAATGTCAAAACAAACAAGCCACTCAAGAAATGGGCACGGGAAATGGGCAAACACTTCACAAAGGAACAAACCCAAATGGCAAATAAACATATGAAAAAATGCTCAAGTTCCCTGGCAATAAGGGAAATCCAAATTAAAACATCAATGAGGTACCACCTGACGCCAGTAAGACTGGCCCACATGAATAAGAGCACCAACAACACTTGTTGGCGAGGTTGCGGGGAAAAGGGAACCCTACTCCACTGCTGGTGGGGCTGCAGGCTGGTACAGCCTCTATGGAAATCAGTATGGAGAACATTCAAACAACTCAAATACAACATACCGTATGACCCAGCAATAGCACTCCTAGGAATATATCCAGAACACTTGTTTTATGAGAAACCAACATGCACTCCTATGTTCATAGCAGCACAATCAGTAATTGCAAAAACATGGAAGCAGCCAAAATGCCCATCAACAGAGGATTGGATAAGAAAGCTATGGTTCATCTACTCCATGGAATACTACTCAGCTATTAAACAAAACAAAATGCAGTTCTTTGTGGCCAAATGGGCCAAACTGGAAACCATAATGCTAAGGGAAATGAGCCAATCCCAAAAGGTTAAATACCACATGTTTGCCTTAATTTAAGATGACACGATGTTATGTATAACAAGTTATGTTATGAATGTTATATGTTGTGTATAAACCTAAATTGAAATGTCAATGAGGTGGTCACAGAAGGTGGATAAGAAATCGCATTTACTTTTACCATATTGGTTACTCGTTACTATGTCAATTAATTCCATAATGATGTAAATTTTTGCTGATGGTATGTTGGAGCTTTTAATTGATCGGGATGATAGTCTGCTGGCTCTGTCTTCAGACCAGAGAGTGTATACCTAAGAAGCCGTTGAACTTATCTGGACAATAAGATGCTGGACTCTATGTTTGGTATATGCTTGCAATGGGGGAATCTCAACTGAACTTGAACTGTGGTTATGCAACAAGGTGGAGGAATCCACCATGGTGGGAGGGTTTGGGGAGGGGTGGGGAGAATCCCAGTACCTATGAAACTGTGTCACATAATACAATGTAATTAATGAATTTAAAATAAAATTAAAAAAAAAAAAAAAAAAAAAGAACCACTCAGCTGATTCTTATAAATATGCCCTTCACCAACATGCAGTGTTTCCTTGACTGAATTACCTCTCACACCACTATTTGCGTCTAGAGCCTTTGCATTGAGGGCTATCTGAAAACGGCTGTGGCGCTGAAGTTGCCTGTGAATGTGGAGTTGGTGGCATGTGAAACCCGCATGTGGAGCATTCGTTTGTGTCGGATGCTCTACCAGGTTCATTCCTAGAAAATGCACTCAAAGGGCACTAAGCATAGAGTGTGAAAACTGAGTTTCCTTGAGAGCTGCTTGGAAGCCTGATGGTGTGTGAAGTTAGTGAGCCAAATGGAGTTGTTCTCCCACAAGAACCACTCGGCTGATTCTTATAAATATGCCCTTCACCAACATGCAGTGTTTCCTTGATTGAATTAGCTCTCACACCAATATTTGCGTCTAGAGCCTTTGCATTGAGGGCTATCTGAAAACGGCTGTGGTGCTGAAGTTGCCTGTGCATGTGGAGTTGATGGCATGTGAAACCCGCATGTGGAGCATTCGTTTGTGTGGGATGCTCACCAAGCTTCATTTCAGTCCGAGGCACTCAAAGGGAACTAAGCATAGAGTGTGAAAACTGAGTTTCCTTGAGAGCTGCTTGGAAGCCTGATGGTGTGTGAAGTTAGTGAGCCAAATGGAGTTGTTCTCCCACAAGAACCACTCAGCTGATTCTTATAAATATGCCCTTCACCAACATGCAGTATTTCCTCGATTGAATTAGCTCTCACACCAATATTTGCGTCTAGAGCCTTTGCATTGAGGGCTATCTGAAAACGGCTGTGGCTCTGAAGTTGCCTGTGAATGTGGAGTTGGTGGCATGTGAAACCCGCATGTGGAGCATTCGTTTGTGTGGGATGCTCTACCAGGGTCATTCCTAGATAATGCACTCAAAGGGCACTAAGCATAGAGTGTGAAAACTGAGTTTCCTTGAGAGCTGCTTGGAAGCCTGATGGTGTGTGAAGTTAGTGAGCCAAATGGAGTTGTTCTCCCACAAGAACCACTCAGCTGATTCTTCTTCAATATGCCCTTCACCAACATGCAGTGTTTCCTTGATTGAATTAGCTCTCACACCACTATTTGCGTCTAGAGCCTTTACATTGAGGGCTATCTGAAAACGGCTGTGGCGCTGAAGTTGCCTGTGAATGTGGAGTTGGTGGCATGTGAAACCCGCATGTGGAGCATTCGTTTGTGTGGGATGCTCTACCGGGGTCATTCCTAGATAATGCACTCAAAGGGCACTAAGCATAGAGTGTGAAAACTGAGTTTCCTTGAGAGCTGCTTGGAAGCCTGATGGTGTGTGAAGTTAGTGAGGCAAATGGAGTTGTTCTCCCACAAGAACCACTCGGCTGATTCTTCTTCAATATGCCCTTCACCAACATGCAGTAATTCCTTGATTGAATTAGCTCTCACACCAATATTTGCGTCTAGAGCCTTTGCATTGAGGGCTATCTGAAAACGGCTGTGGCGCTGAAGTTGCCTGTGAATGTGGAGTTGGTGGCATGTGAAACCCGCATGTGGAGCATTCGTTTGTGTGGGATGCTCTACCAGGTTCATTCCTAGAAAATGCACTCGATAAGAATGGTCAAAGATGGCCGACTGCAGAGAGCTGGTGTAGGGTGGAGTAAGAAAGGAGGGGAGCCGATCCAGCAGAGAAACAGGCCAGGAGGCGCGAAACTGTAGGGAGAAGAGCGAGAAGGTCACTGGAGTTCACTAAAGCAAGAAGATCTACACAGCGTGAAGGAACAGCCGCAAAAAGTAGGAAAGAAAATACAGCACGCCGCGAGAAACCTGGTGAGTCACGATCCCAGGCAGGGGGAAGGCGGCAGAGGCTCAACCGCCCCAGGGAAAACAGAGGCGGCTGGAAGGATAGGCGCCCACACCGACAGGGGCACCAGTCCCCTGGAAGGCAGGAGCCCCCAGAGGAGGCTACTGGACTGATCATTGGGTGCATTATCCCTGCAGAAGTGGAGGAAAAGCTGGGGAGATTTCCCAGAGGCTTGCCTACCCGCTGCTCAGCGGCTCTGGGAGAGTGCAGAGGGAACAGGAGCAGCACTGTGGGACTGGGGCTCAGAGATCCCCATATTGGCTCCAGCTGTGGACTGGCTGCGGGAGAGTCAGTGGATCCTGTTGCTGGACTCGCCCTGAGCCCCAGAGGCTGGGCAACGCTCGACAGGGCCTCACGTCCTGGGCAGAGGAGCGGACTAGTGGGGGCACGTCTCACCTAAAGGGCTCTGTGCCTCTCAGAGATCCGCTTCCATCCTTGAGAGAGTGCAGCTGAGGAAGTGGCTTCTTCAGGGCGGAGTCCCCAGCTGGGCTCAGCTAGAGAGGCCAGACCAGAGCGGGAGCGGGCTCAGCTGAACTGGCCGGACAGGTTTTCCCAGCAGGAGCCCGCTCGGAAAGACCTGCCTGTGGTGTTGCAGCCCTCGGCGGAGCAGCGCTTCCAGTTTGGCACTGGGGCCGCGGAGATCTCCAGCCCAGCACAGGCCGGGGTTGGGGATTTTAGGCTCCGAGCAGCAGGAGCCCTTGCTGTGCTAACCTCAAGCCCTGAAGGAGAGTCTCGGCTCAGCACTGAGGCAGAGACCCCCGCTGTATTAGCCTTGTGACCCAAAGCCCAGGCGCGGCTCGGCAGAGTGAATCTGTAGGGCACTGCCTTTGAGAGGGAGCCACAGGGGAAGGGGCCTGGCACTAGGGCTGGCCCACAAAGCCTCCTGACCCAACTCGGGGCTGTGATCTACAGACCCTGAAAGCAGCTGGTGACTCAGGCAGTAAGCCCTGCTGGGCTCAGCCGGAGACCCCAAACCAGAGCCGGCTCAGCTGAATCACCGCTAAAATCTCAAAACAACAAGAAGTAAAAACACAATGAGGAGAAGTATCAGAAAAAGCAATGACCCAGAGGAAAGATCAAGCACTCCCTCCCAATACAACCAAAAACTAATCCCAATATCTGAGATGCAAGATGAAGACATAGAGGAACTATCAGATAAGGACTTTAAGAAGCTAATGATGAAATTCGTCAGAGAGAGTGAAAAGCGCTGGGAAGAGTCTAAGGCATTCGAAAACCATATCACTGCAGAAATAAATCAAGTCAAAAAGGGAATCCTTGATATAGAGAACAAAATTGAAAGCCTAACCAACAGAATGAACACAGCAGAAGACAGAATATCAGAATTGGAAGACAATCAGAATGAAAGGCAGCAGCTCATCAAACAGATGGAGACAAATCTAGAGAAAGCCAATAGGTCCATACAGGAAATGAAAGACAACCTCAAAAAATCAAATATTAGAATAATAGGCCTTCCCGAAGGAGTGGAAAAGGAGACAGGCTTGCAACGAGTGCTCAATGAGATAATACAGGAGAACTTCCAGAATACTGGAAATATAAATCTAGCACAAATCCAGGAAGGACAAAGAACCCCCAGTAGATACGACCCAAACAAATTGTCTCCCAGACATGTGGTCCTCAAGCTACCTTCAAGTGAATACAAGGAAACCATTCTAAGACAAGTAAGAAAAAAGGATAAGATTACTTTCAGGGGAAGGGAAATCAGGATCACAGCCGACCTATCAGAAGAAACGCTCCAAGCAAGGAGAGAATGGGGTAAAACCTATCAAATCCTGAAACAAAACAACTGCCAACCAAGAATAATGTACCCAGCAAAGCTCTCATTTATATTTGAGAATGAAATCAAATACTTCAACAGTAAAGAGAAACTCGAAGAATACATCAACACGAAACCAGCTCTGGAAAATCTCCTCAGGAAGGTGCTAAACCCAGAAAGAAAAAATACAAACCAAAATCAAAGATGGCAAATGGGAAGACCTCCCCACTAAAATCCATACAAGAAAAGTCAACCAATCAAAAACTCTAATAGTCGCAAATACACACTTGCACACTTACACTCATGGCAGCCCAAAACCAATTCCTCTCAATATTATCTCTAAACACAAATGGCTTAAACTCACCAATCAAAAGGCATAGATTAACGGAATGGATCATCAAACAGCACCCAACTATATGTTGCCTACAAGAGACACATCTAACCAGAAAATCCTGTAAGAAATTTAAAGTGAAAGGATGGAAAAAGACATTTCATGCCAATGGACGAGAAAAAAAGGCTGGTGTAGCTGTTCTAATCTCAGATGACCTAGACTTCAAGCTGACAGACATCAAAAAGGACAGAGAAGGACATTATATATTGGTGAAGGGACTGATCCATCAAGAAGTAATTACAATCGTGAACATATATGCACCTAATTCCAATGCGCCTAGCTTCGTGAAGCAACTACTTACAGACTTAAGGGGAGACATAGATACACACACAATAATAGTGGGCGATCTTAACACCCCGCTAACAACTATAGACAGATCAACAAAACAAAAACTCAACAAAGAAACAACAGAGCTCGTACAAACATTAGAACAACTGGACTTGGTAGACATTTATAGAATTTTTTATCCTAAGACCACAGATTATACATTTTTTTCAGCAGTACATGGCACCTTCTCCAGGATCGACCACATGATAGGACACAAAGCAAATCTAAATAACTTCAAAAAGATAGAAATCATACCATGTACCCTCTCAGACCACCACGGAATGAAACTGGAAATCAGCAATTCAAAATGCCCAAGGAAATATAGAAACTCTTGGAGGTTGAACAATATGCTATTGAACGAACAATGGGTCAGGGAAGAAATTAAAGATGAGATCAAAAAATTTATGGGAACCAATGAAAACTCTGATACAACATTCCAAAACTTGTGGGACACTGCCAAAGCAGTGCTACGGGGTAAACTCATCGCAATTGGAGCTCATGTCAAGGCCCAAGAGAGGCGCCAAATACAGGAACTAACCACACACCTCCAGGAATTGGAAAAGCAGCAGCAGATGAGCCCCACACACAACAGGAAACAAGAAATCATCAAAACAAGGGAGGAAATCAACCAGATAGAAATAAAAAAAACCATACACAAAATCAACAAATCAAAAAGCTGGTTTTTTGAAAAGATAAACAAAATAGACACCCCGCTGGCCCGACTGACAAAGAAAAAACAAGAGAAAGCAAGAATTAACAACATCAAAGATGAAAAAGGCAACATAACAACAGACATTACAACCATTAAGAACATAATCAGAAATTACTACAAAGCACTGTACTCCAACAAATCAGAAGACCACCAAGAAATGGAAAAGTTCTTAGACTCACACAACCTGCCAAAACTTAGCCCAGAGGCAACAATCAACCTGAACAAACCCATAACTGAAGCAGAGATTGAATCAGTGATTAAAGACCTCCCAACAAAGAAAAGCCCAGGCCCAGACGGCTTCACTCCAGAATTCTACAAAACATTCCGAACAGAACTAACCCCAATCCTCTACAAACTCTTCAAAACAATAGAAAAGGAAGCAACCCTTCCAAACTCATTCTATGAAGCCAACATTACCTTAATCCCAAAACCGGGCAGAGATCCTACAGAGAAGGAAAACTACAGACCTATCTCTTTGATGAACATTGATGCTAAGATTCTCAACAAAATCCTAGCCAACAGAATTCAAAAACACATCAGACAGATCATTCATCCAGATCAAGTAGGATTCATCCCTGGAATGCAGGGATGGTTCAACATTCGGAAATCCATAAATGTGATACACCACATCCAAAAACTGAAAAACAAGAATCACATGATAGTATCAATAGATGCAGAAAAAGCTTTCGACAAAATCCAGCACAACTTCCTGCTAAAGACCCTAACCAAGGTAGGCATAGATGGAAAAATCCACAACATAATCAAAGCAATATATGAAAAACCCAATGCCAGCATCATACTGAATGGAGAAAAACTGGAACCCTTCCCACTGAGATCTGGAACAAGACAGGGATGTCCACTTTCTCCGCTGCTATTCAACATAGTTCTAGAGGTACTCGCTGAGGCCATAAGACAAGAAAAAGAAATCAAAGGAATCCAAATGGGAAATGAAGAAGTCAAGCTTTCACTATATGCAGATGACATGATTCTTTATATGGAAGAGCCAAAAGGCTCAACACAGAGACTACTAGAACTTATACGAGAGTTCGGTAGAGTGGCAGGGTACAAAATTAATGAACAAAAATCAACAGCCATAGTGTATGCTAACAGCCCCAAGTTGGAAAAAGATCTAACCAGCAAGATACCATTCAAAGTAACAAAGGAAAGCATGAAGTATCTGGGAATTAACCTAACCAAAAATGTTGGAGACCTATTTGAGGAAAACTACAAACTACTTAAAAAAGAAATTGAACAAGATCTAGAAAGATGGAGTAACATCCCATGCTCCTGGATAGGTAAAATCAATATCATTAAAATGTCTATACTGCCAAAGGCAATATATACATTCAACGCAATCCCAATCAAATTGCCCAAAACATTCTTCACAGATCTGGAAACAATGATTCAAAGGTTCATCTGGAAACACAAAAAACCACGAATAGCTAGAACCATTCTCAAGAACAGGAAGTTAGCAGGGGGAATCACAGTCCCAGACCTCTGGACATACTATAGGGCAGTGGTTATCAAAACAGCCTGGTACTGGCAAAAAAATAGAGAAGAAGATCAATGGAGCAGAATAGAAACACCAGATGGGAACCCACACAAATACAGCCAAATAATCTTTGACAAAAAGACAAACGACAACCCAGGCAAATGGGAAGGTCTGTTCAATAAATGCTGTTGGGACAACTGGTTGATAGCCTGCAGAAACAAAAAGATAGACCCACATCTCTCACCATATACTAAGATCAAATCCAAATGGATAAAAGATTTAAACCTACATCCAGAAACCTTCAAACTTTTGGAAGAAAATGTTGGAAACACACTGGAACACTTAGGGGTAGGCCCTCACTTCCTAAAAAAGACTCCAGATGCAGTAGAAATCAAGACCAAAATAAACAAGTGGGACCTCATCAAACTAAGAAGCTTCTGTACAGCTAGAGAAACAATCAACAAAGTAAAAAGGCAACCCACAGAATGGGAGAAGATCTTCGCACACGACTTAGGTGATAGAGGGCTGATCTCCAGAATATACAAAGAGCTACAAAACAACCAAAATGTCAAAACAAACAAGCCACTCAAGAAATGGGCACGGGAAATGGGCAAACACTTCACAAAGGAACAAACCCAAATGGCAAATAAACATATGAAAAAATGCTCAAGTTCCCTGGCAATAAGGGAAATCCAAATTAAAACATCAATGAGGTACCACCTGACGCCAGTAAGACTGGCCCACATGAATAAGAGCACCAACAACACTTGTTGGCGAGGTTGCGGGGAAAAGGGAACCCTACTCCACTGCTGGTGGGGCTGCAGGCTGGTACAGCCTCTATGGAAATCAGTATGGAGAACATTCAAACAACTCAAATACAACATACCGTATGACCCAGCAATAGCACTCCTAGGAATATATCCAGAACACTTGTTTTATGAGAAACCAACATGCACTCCTATGTTCATAGCAGCACAATCAGTAATTGCAAAAACATGGAAGCAGCCAAAATGCCCATCAACAGAGGATTGGATAAGAAAGCTATGGTTCATCTACTCCATGGAATACTACTCAGCTATTAAACAAAACAAAATGCAGTTCTTTGTGGCCAAATGGGCCAAACTGGAAACCATAATGCTAAGGGAAATGAGCCAATCCCAAAAGGTTAAATACCACATGTTTGCCTTAATTTGATATGATGTTATGTATAACAAGTTATGTTATGAATGTTATATGTTGTGTATAAACCAAAATTGAAATGTCAATGAGGTGGTCACAGAAGGTGGATAAGAAATCGCATTTACTTTTACCATATTGGTTACTCATTACTATGTCAATTAATTCCATAATGATGTAAATTTTTGCTGATGGTATGTTGGAGCTTTTAATTGATCGGGATGATACTCTGCTGGCTCTGTCTTCAGACCAGAGAGGGTATACCTAAGAAGCCGTTGAACTTGACTAGACAATAAGATGCTGGACTCTATGTTTGGTATATGCTTGCAATGGGGGAATCTCAACTGAACTTGAACTGTGGTTATGCAACAAGGTGGAGGAATCCACCATGGTGGGAGGGTTTGGGGAGGGGTGGGGAGAATCCCAGTACCTATGAAACTGTGTCACAAGATACAATGTAATTAATGAATTTAAAATAAAATTAAAAAAAAAAAAAAAAGAAAATGCACTCAAAGGGCACTAAGCATAGAGTGTGAAAACTGAGTTTCCTTGAGAGCTGCTTGGAAGCCTGATGGTGTGTGAAGTTAGTGAGCCAAATGGAGTTGTTCTCCCACAAGAACCACTCGGCTGATTCTTATTCAATATGCCCTTCACCAACATGCAGTGTTTCCTTGATTGAATTAGCTCTCACACCACTATTTGCGTCTAGAGCCTTTGCATTGAGGGCTATCTGAAAACGTCTGTGGCGCTGAAGTTGCCTGTGAATGTGGAGTTGGTGGCATGTGAAACCCGCATGTGGAGCATTCGTTTGTGTGGGATGCTCTACCAGGTTCATTCCTAGATAATGCACTCAAAGGGCACTAAGCATAGAGTGTGAAAACTGAGTTTCCTTGAGAGCTGCTTGGAAGCCTGATGGTGTGTGAAGTTAGTGAGCCAAATGGAGTTGTTCTCCCACAAGAACCACTCAGCTGATTCTTCTTCAATATGCCCTTCACCAACATGCAGTGTTTCCTTGATTGAATTAGCTCTCACACCAATATTTGCGTCTAGAGCCTTTACATTGAGGGCTATCTGAAAACGGCTGTGGCGCTGAAGTTGCCTGTGAATGGGGAGTTGGTGGCATGTGAAACCCGAATGTGGAGCAGTCGTTTGTGTGGGATGCTCTACCGGGGTCATTCCTAGATAATGCACTCAAAGGGCACTAAGCATAGAGTGTGAAAACTGAGTTTCCTTGAGAGCTGCTTGGAAGCCTGATGGTGTGTGAAGTTAGTGAGCCAAATGGAGTTGTTCTCCCACAAGAACCACTCAGCTGATTCTTCTTCAATATGCCCTTTACCAACATGCAGTATTTCCTTGATTGAATCAGCTCTCACACCAATATTTGCGTCTAGAGCCTTTGCATTGAGGGCTATCTGAAAACGGCTGTGGCGCTGAAGTTGCCTGTGAATGTGGAGTTGGTGGCATGTGAAACCCGCATGTGGAGCATTCGTTTGTGTGGGATGCTCTACCAGGTTCATTCCTAGAAAATGCACTCGATAAGAATGGTCAAAGATGGCCGACTGCAGAGAGCTGGTGTAGGGTGGAGTAAGAAAGGAGGGGAGCCGATCCAGCAGAGAAACAGGCCAGGAGGCGCGAAACTGTAGGGAGAAGAGCGAGAAGGTCACTGGAGTTCACTAAAGCAAGAAGATCTACACAGCGTGAAGGAACAGCCGCAAAAGTAGGAAAGAAAATACAGCACGCCGCGAGAAACCTGGTGAGTCACGATCCCAGGCAGGGGGAAGGCGGCAGAGGCTCAACCGCCCCAGGGAAAACAGAGGCGGCTGGAAGGATAGGCGCCCACACCGACAGGGGCACCAGTCCCCTGGAAGGCAGGAGCCCCCAGAGGAGGCTACTGGACTGATCATTGGGTGCATTATCCCTGCAGAAGTGGAGGAAAAGCTGGGGAGATTTCCCAGAGGCTTGCCTACCCGCTGCTCAGCGGCTCTGGGAGAGTGCAGAGGGAACAGGAGCAGCACTGTGGGACTGGGGCTCAGAGATCCCCATATCGGCTCCAGCTGTGGACTGGCTGCGGGAGAGTCAGTGGATCCTGTTGCTGGACTCACCCTGAGCCCCAGAGGCTGGGCAACGCTCGACAGGGCCTCACGTCCTGGGCAGAGGAGTGGACTAGTGGGGGCACGTCTCACCTAAAGGGCTCTGTGCCTCTCAGAGATCCGCTTCCATCCTTGAGAGAGTGCAGCTGAGGAAGTGGCTTCTTCAGGGCGGAGTCCCCAGCTGGGCTCAGCTAGAGAGGCCAGACCAGAGCGGGAGCGGGCTCAGCTGAACTGGCCGGACAGGTTTTCCCAGCAGGAGCCCGCTCGGAAAGACCTGCCTGTGGTGTTGCAGCCCTCGGTGGAGCAGCACTTCCGAGTTTGGCACTGGGGCCGCGGAGATCTCCAGCCCAGCACAGGCCGGGGTTGGGGATTTTAGGCTCCGAGCAGCAGGAGCCCTTGCTGTGCTAACCTCAAGCCCTGAAGGAGAGTCTCGGCTCAGCACTGAGGCAGAGACCCCCGCTGTATTAGCCTTGTGACCCAAAGCCCAGGCGCGGCTCGGCAGAGTGAATCTGTAGGGAACTGCCTTTGAGAGGGAGCCACAGGGGAAGGGGCCTGGCACTAGGGCTGGCCCACAAAGCCTCCTGACCCAACTCGGGGCTGTGATCTACAGACCCTGAAAGCAGCTGGTGACTCAGGCAGTAAGCCCTGCTGGGCTCAGCCGGAGACCCCAAACCAGAGCCGGCTCAGCTGAATCACCGCTAAAATCTCAAAACAACAAGAAGTAAAAACACAATGAGGAGAAGTATCAGAAAAAGCAATGACCCAGAGGAAAGATCAAGCACTCCCTCCCAATACAACCAAAAACTAATCCCAATATCTGAGATGCAAGATGAAGACATAGAGGAACTATCAGATAAGGACTTTAAGAAGCTAATGATGAAATTCGTCAGAGAGAGTGAAAAGCGCTGGGAAGAGTCTAAGGCATTCGAAAACCATATCACTGCAGAAATAAATCAAGTCAAAAAGGGAATCCTTGATATAGAGAACAAAATTGAAAGCCTAACCAACAGAATGAACACAGCAGAAGACAGAATATCAGAATTGGAAGACAATCAGAATGAAAGGCAGCAGCTCATCAAACAGATGGAGACAAATCTAGAGAAAGCCAATAGGTCCATACAGGAAATGAAAGACAACCTCAAAAAATCAAATATTAGAATAATAGGCCTTCCCGAAGGAGTGGAAAAGGAGACAGGCTTGCAACGAGTGCTCAATGAGATAATACAGGAGAACTTCCAGAATACTGGAAATATAAATCTAGCACAAATCCAGGAAGGACAAAGAACCCCCAGTAGATACGACCCAAACAAATTGTCTCCCAGACATGTGGTCCTCAAGCTACCTTCAAGTGAATACAAGGAAACCATTCTAAGACAAGTAAGAAAAAAGGATAAGATTACTTTCAGGGGAAGGGAAATCAGGATCACAGCCGACCTATCAGAAGAAACGCTCCAAGCAAGGAGAGAATGGGGTAAAACCTATCAAATCCTGAAACAAAACAACTGCCAACCAAGAATAATGTACCCAGCAAAGCTCTCATTTATATTTGAGAATGAAATCAAATACTTCAACAGTAAAGAGAAACTCGAAGAATACATCAACACGAAACCAGCTCTGGAAAATCTCCTCAGGAAGGTGCTAAACCCAGAAAGAAAAAATACAAACCAAAATCAAAGATGGCAAATGGGAAGACCTCCCCACTAAAATCCATACAAGAAAAGTCAACCAATCAAAAACTCTAATAGTCGCAAATACACACTTGCACACTTACACTCATGGCAGCCCAAAACCAATTCCTCTCAATATTATCTCTAAACACAAATGGCTTAAACTCACCAATCAAAAGGCATAGATTAACGGAATGGATCATCAAACAGCACCCAACTATATGTTGCCTACAAGAGACACATCTAACCAGAAAATCCTGTAAGAAATTTAAAGTGAAAGGATGGAAAAAGACATTTCATGCCAATGGACGAGAAAAAAAGGCTGGTGTAGCTGTTCTAATCTCAGATGACCTAGACTTCAAGCTGACAGACATCAAAAAGGACAGAGAAGGACATTATATATTGGTGAAGGGACTGATCCATCAAGAAGTAATTACAATCGTGAACATATATGCACCTAATTCCAATGCGCCTAGCTTCGTGAAGCAACTACTTACAGACTTAAGGGGAGACATAGATACACACACAATAATAGTGGGCGATCTTAACACCCCGCTAACAACTATAGACAGATCAACAAAACAAAAACTCAACAAAGAAACAACAGAGCTCGTACAAACATTAGAACAACTGGACTTGGTAGACATTTATAGAATTTTTTATCCTAAGACCACAGATTATACATTTTTTTCAGCAGTACATGGCACCTTCTCCAGGATCGACCACATGATAGGACACAAAGCAAATCTAAATAACTTCAAAAAGATAGAAATCATACCATGTACCCTCTCAGACCACCACGGAATGAAACTGGAAATCAGCAATTCAAAATGCCCAAGGAAATATAGAAACTCTTGGAGGTTGAACAATATGCTATTGAACGAACAATGGGTCAGGGAAGAAATTAAAGATGAGATCAAAAAATTTATGGGAACCAATGAAAACTCTGATACAACATTCCAAAACTTGTGGGACACTGCCAAAGCAGTGCTACGGGGTAAACTCATCGCAATTGGAGCTCATGTCAAGGCCCAAGAGAGGCGCCAAATACAGGAACTAACCACACACCTCCAGGAATTGGAAAAGCAGCAGCAGATGAGCCCCACACACAACAGGAAACAAGAAATCATCAAAACAAGGGAGGAAATCAACCAGATAGAAATAAAAAAAACCATACACAAAATCAACAAATCAAAAAGCTGGTTTTTTGAAAAGATAAACAAAATAGACACCCCGCTGGCCCGACTGACAAAGAAAAAACAAGAGAAAGCAAGAATTAACAACATCAAAGATGAAAAAGGCAACATAACAACAGACATTACAACCATTAAGAACATAATCAGAAATTACTACAAAGCACTGTACTCCAACAAATCAGAAGACCACCAAGAAATGGAAAAGTTCTTAGACTCACACAACCTGCCAAAACTTAGCCCAGAGGCAACAATCAACCTGAACAAACCCATAACTGAAGCAGAGATTGAATCAGTGATTAAAGACCTCCCAACAAAGAAAAGCCCAGGCCCAGACGGCTTCACTCCAGAATTCTACAAAACATTCCGAACAGAACTAACCCCAATCCTCTACAAACTCTTCAAAACAATAGAAAAGGAAGCAACCCTTCCAAACTCATTCTATGAAGCCAACATTACCTTAATCCCAAAACCGGGCAGAGATCCTACAGAGAAGGAAAACTACAGACCTATCTCTTTGATGAACATTGATGCTAAGATTCTCAACAAAATCCTAGCCAACAGAATTCAAAAACACATCAGACAGATCATTCATCCAGATCAAGTAGGATTCATCCCTGGAATGCAGGGATGGTTCAACATTCGGAAATCCATAAATGTGATACACCACATCCAAAAACTGAAAAACAAGAATCACATGATAGTATCAATAGATGCAGAAAAAGCTTTCGACAAAATCCAGCACAACTTCCTGCTAAAGACCCTAACCAAGGTAGGCATAGATGGAAAAATCCACAACATAATCAAAGCAATATATGAAAAACCCAATGCCAGCATCATACTGAATGGAGAAAAACTGGAACCCTTCCCACTGAGATCTGGAACAAGACAGGGATGTCCACTTTCTCCGCTGCTATTCAACATAGTTCTAGAGGTACTCGCTGAGGTCATAAGACAAGAAAAAGAAATCAAAGGAATCCAAATGGGAAATGAAGAAGTCAAGCTTTCACTATATGCAGATGACATGATTCTTTATATGGAAGAGCCAAAAGGCTCAACACAGAGACTACTAGAACTTATACGAGAGTTCGGTAGAGTGGCAGGGTACAAAATTAATGAACAAAAATCAACAGCCATAGTGTATGCTAACAGCCCCAAGTTGGAAAAAGATCTAACCAGCAAGATACCATTCAAAGTAACAAAGGAAAGCATGAAGTATCTGGGAATTAACCTAACCAAAAATGTTGGAGACCTATTTGAGGAAAACTACAAACTACTTAAAAAAGAAATTGAACAAGATCTAGAAAGATGGAGTAACATCCCATGCTCCTGGATAGGTAAAATCAATATCATTAAAATGTCTATACTGCCAAAGGCAATATATACATTCAACGCAATCCCAATCAAATTGCCCAAAACATTCTTCACAGATCTGGAAACAATGATTCAAAGGTTCATCTGGAAACACAAAAAACCACGAATAGCTAGAACCATTCTCAAGAACAGGAAGTTAGCAGGGGGAATCACAGTCCCAGACCTCTGGACATACTATAGGGCAGTGGTTATCAAAACAGCCTGGTACTGGCAAAAAAATAGAGAAGAAGATCAATGGAGCAGAATAGAAACACCAGATGGGAACCCACACAAATACAGCCAAATAATCTTTGACAAAAAGACAAACGACAACCCAGGCAAATGGGAAGGTCTGTTCAATAAATGCTGTTGGGACAACTGGTTGATAGCCTGCAGAAACAAAAAGATAGACCCACATCTCTCACCATATACTAAGATCAAATCCAAATGGATAAAAGATTTAAACCTACATCCAGAAACCTTCAAACTTTTGGAAGAAAATGTTGGAAACACACTGGAACACTTAGGGGTAGGCCCTCACTTCCTAAAAAAGACTCCAGATGCAGTAGAAATCAAGACCAAAATAAACAAGTGGGACCTCATCAAACTAAGAAGCTTCTGTACAGCTAGAGAAACAATCAACAAAGTAAAAAGGCAACCCACAGAATGGGAGAAGATCTTCGCACACGACTTAGGTGATAGAGGGCTGATCTCCAGAATATACAAAGAGCTACAAAACAACCAAAATGTCAAAACAAACAAGCCACTCAAGAAATGGGCACGGGAAATGGGCAAACACTTCACAAAGGAACAAACCCAAATGGCAAATAAACATATGAAAAAATGCTCAAGTTCCCTGGCAATAAGGGAAATCCAAATTAAAACATCAATGAGGTACCACCTGACGCCAGTAAGACTGGCCCACATGAATAAGAGCACCAACAACACTTGTTGGCGAGGTTGCGGGGAAAAGGGAACCCTACTCCACTGCTGGTGGGGCTGCAGGCTGGTACAGCCTCTATGGAAATCAGTATGGAGAACATTCAAACAACTCAAATACAACATACCGTATGACCCAGCAATAGCACTCCTAGGAATATATCCAGAACACTTGTTTTATGAGAAACCAATATGCACTCCTATGTTCATAGCAGCACAATCAGTAATTGCAAAAACATGGAAGCAGCCAAAATGCCCATCAACAGAGGATTGGATAAGAAAGCTATGGTTCATCTACTCCATGGAATACTACTCAGCTATTAAAAAAAACAAAATGCAGTTCTTTGTGGCCAAATGGGCCAAACTGGAAACCATAATGCTAAGGGAAATGAGCCAATCCCAAAAGGATAAATACCACATGTTTGCCTTAATTTGATATGATGTTATGTATAACAAGTTATGTTATGAATGTTATATGTTGTGTATAAACCAAAATTGAAATGTCAATGAGGTGGTCACAGAAGGTGGATAAGAAATCGCATTTACTTTTACCATATTGGTTACTCATTACTATGTCAATTAATTCCATAATGATGTAAATTTTTGCTGATGGTATGTTGGAGCTTTTAATTGATCGGGATGATACTCTGCTGGCTCTGTCTTCAAACCAGAGAGGGTATACCTAAGAAGCCGTTGAACTTGACTAGACAATAAGATGCTGGACTCTATGTTTGGTATATGCTTGCAATGGGGGAATCTCAACTGAACTTGAACTGTGGTTATGCAACAAGGTGGAGGAATCCACCATGGTGGGAGGGTTTGGGGAGGGGTGGGGAGAATCCCAGTACCTATGAAACTGTGTCACAAGATACAATGTAATTAATGAATTTAAAATAAAATTAAAAAAAAAAAAAAAAGAAAATGCACTCAAAGGGCACTAAGCATAGAGTGTGAAAACTGAGTTTCCTTGAGAGCTGCTTGGAAGCCTGATGGTGCGTGAAGTTAGTGAGCCAAATGGAGTTGTTCTCCCACAAGAACCACTCGGCTGATTCTTATTCAATATGCCCTTCACCAACATGCAGTGTTTCCTTGATTGAATTAGCTCTCACACCAATATTTGCGTCTAGAGCCTTTACGTTGAGGGCTATCTGAAAACGGCTGTGGCGCTGAAGTTGCCTGTGAATGTGGAGTTGGTGGCATGTGAAACCCGCATGTGGAGCATTCGTTTGTGTGGGATGCTCTACCAGGGTCATTCCTAGATAATGCACTCAAAGGGCACTAAGCATAGAGTGTGAAAACTGAGTTTCCTTGAGAGCTGCTTGGAAGCCTGATGGTGTGTGAAGTTAGTGAGCCAAATGGAGTTGTTCTCCCACAAGAACCACTCGGCTGATTCTTATAAATATGCCCTTCACCAACATGCAGTGTTTCCTTGATTGAATTAGCTCTCACACCAATATTTGCGTCTAGAGCCTTTGCATTGAGGGCTATCTGAAAACGGCTGTGGCGCTGAAGTTGCCTGTGAATGTGGAGTTGGTGGCATGTGAAACCCGCATGTGGAGCATTCGTTTGTGTGGGATGCTCTACCAGGTTTATTCCTAGAAAATGACTCAAAGGGCACTAAGCATAGAGTGTGAAAACTGAGTTTCCTTGAGAGCTGCTTGGAAGCCTGATGGTGTGTGAAGTTAGTGAGCCAAATGGAGTTGTTCTCCCACAAGAACGACTCGGCTGATTCTTATTCAATATGCCCTTCACCAACATGCAGTGTTTCCTTGATTGAATTAGCTCTCACACCAATATTTGCGTCTAGAGCCTCTGCTTTGAGGGCTATCTGAAAACGGCTGTGGCGCTGAAGTTGCCTGTGAATGTGGAGTTGGTGGCATGTGAAACCCGCATGTGGAGCATTCGTTTGTGTGGGATGCTCTGCCAGGTTCATTCCTAGATAATGCACTCAAAGGGCACTAAGCATAGAGTGTGAAAACTGAGTTTCCTTGAGAGCTGCTTGGAAGCCTGATGGTGTGTGAAGTTAGTGAGCCAAATGGAGTTGTTCTCCCACAAGAACCAAGCGGCTGATTCTTCTTCAATATGCCCTTTACCAACATGCAGTGTTTCCTTGATTGAATTAGCTCTCACACCAATATTTGCGTCTAGAGCCTTTACATTGAGGGCTATCTGAAAACGGCTGTGGCGCTGAAGTTGCCTGTGAATGTGGAGTTGGTGGCATGTGAAACCCGAATGTGGAGCATGCGTTTGTGTGGGATGCTCTACCGGGGTCATTCCTAGATAATGCACTCAAAGGGCACTAAGCATAGAGTGTGAAAACTGAGTTTCCTTGAGAGCTGCTTGGAAGCCTGATGGTGTGTGAAGTTAGTGAGCCAAATGGAGTTGTTCTCCCACAAGAACCACTCAGCTGATTCTTCTTCAATATGCCCTTTACCAACATGCAGTGTTTCCTTGATTGAATTAGCTCTCACACCACTATTTGCGTCTAGAGCCTTTGCATTGAGGGCTATCTGAAAACGGCTGTGGCGCTGAAGTTGCCTGTGAATGTGGAGTTGGTGGCATGTGAAACCCGCATGTGGAGCATTCGTTTGTGTGGGATGCTCTACCAGGTTCATTTCTAGATAATGCACTCAAAGGGCACTAAGCATAGAGTGTGAAAACTGAGTTTCCTTGAGAGCTGCTTGGAAGCCTGATGGTGTGTGAAGTTAGTGAGCCAAATGGAGTTGTTCTCCCAGAAGAACCACTCGGCTGATTCTTCTTCAATATGCCCTTCACCAACATGCAGTGTTTCCTTGATTGAATTAGCTCTCACACCAATATTTGCGTCTAGAGCCTTTGCATTGAGGGCTATCTGAAAGTGGCTGTGGCGCTGAAGTTGCCTGTGAATGTGGAGTTGGTGGCATGTGAAACCCGCATGTGGAGCATTCATTTGTGTGGGATGCTCTACCAGGGTCATTCCTAGATAATGCACTCAAAGGGCACTAAGCATAGAGTGTGAAAACTGAGTTTCCTTGAGAGCTGCTTGGAAGCCTGATGGTGTGTGAAGTTAGTGAGCCAAATGGAGTTGTTCTCCCACAAGAACCACTCAGCTGATTCTTATTCAATATGCCCTTCACCAACATGCAGTGTTTCCTTGATTGAATTAGCTCTCACACCAATATTTGCGTCTAGAGCCTTTGCATTGAGGGCTATCTGAAAACGGCTGTGGTGCTGAAGTTGCCTGTGAATGTGGAGTTGGTGGCATGTGAAACCCGCATGTGGAGCATTCGTTTGTGTGGGATGCTCACCAAGCTTCATTTCAGTCCGAGGCACTCAAAGCGCACTAAGCATAGAGTGTGAAAACTGAGTTTCCTTGAGAGCTGCTTGGAAGCCTGATGGTGTGTGAAGTTAGTGAGCCAAATGGAGTTGTTCTCCCACAAGAACCACTCAGCTGATTCTTATAAATATGCCCTTCACCAACATGCAGTGTTTCCTTGATTGAATTAGCTCTCACACCACTATTTGCGTCTAGAGCCTTTGCATTGAGGGCTATCTGAAAACGGCTGTGGCGCTGAAGTTACCTGTGAATGTGGAGTTGGTGGCATGAGAAACCCGCATGTGGAGCATTCGTTTGTGTGGGATGCTCTACCAGGTTCATTCCTAGAAAATGCACTCAAAGGGCACTAAGCATAGAGTGTGAAAACTGAGTTTCCTTGAGAGCTGCTTGGAAGCCTGATGGTGTGTGAAGTTAGTGAGCCAAATGGAGTTGTTCTCCCACAAGAACCACTCGGCTGATTCTTATTCAATATGCCCTTCACCAACATGCAGTGTTTCCTTGATTGAATTAGCTCTCACACCACTATTTGCGTCTAGAGCCTTTGCATTGAGGGCTATCTGAAAACGGCTGTGGCGCTGAAGTTGCCTGTGAATGTGGAGTTGGTGGCATGTGAAACCCGCATGTGGAGCATTCGTTTGTGTGGGATGCTCACCAAGCTTCATTTCAGTCCGAGGCACTCAAAGGGCACTAAGCATAGAGTGTGAAAACTGAGTTTCCTTGAGAGCTGCTTGGAAGCCTGATGGTGTGTGAAGTTAGTGAGCCAAATGGAGTTGTTCTCCCACAAGAACCACTCAGCTGATTCTTATAACTATGCCCTTCACCAACATGCAGTGTTTCCTTGATTGAATTAGCTCTCACACCAATATTTGCGTCTAGAGCCTTTGCATTGAGGGCTATCTGAAAACGGCTGTGGCGCTGAAGTTGCCTGTGAATGTGGAGTTGGTGGCATGTGAAACCCGCATGTGGAGCATGCATTTGTGTGGGATGCTCTACCAGGGTCATTCCTACATAATGCACTCAAAGGGCACTAAGCATAGAGTGTGAAAACTGAGTTTCCTTGAGAGCTGCTTGGAAGCCTGATGGTGTGTGAAGTTAGTGAGCCAAATGGAGTTGTTCTCCCACAAGAACCACTCAGCTGATTCTTATAAATATGCCCTTCACCAACATGCAGTGTTTCCTTGATTGAATTAGCTCTCACACCAATATTTGCGTCTAGAGCCTTTGCATTGAGGGCTATCTGAAAATGGCTGTGGCGCTGAAGTTGCCTGTGAATGTGGAGTTGGTGGCATGAGAAACCCGCATGTGGAGCATTCATTTGTGTGGGATGCTCTACCAGGTTCATTCCTAGAAAATGCACTCAAAGGGCACTAAGCATAGAGTGTGAAAACTGAGTTTCCTTGAGAGCTGCTTGGAAGCCTGATGGTGTGTGAAGTTAGTGAGCCAAATGGAGTTGTTCTCCCACAAGAACCACTCGGCTGATTCTTATTCAATATGCCCTTCACCAACATGCAGTGTTTCCTTGATTGAATTAGCTCTCACACCAATATTTGCGTCTAGAGCCTTTGCATTGAGGGCTATCTGAAAACGGCTGTGGCGCTGAAGTGGCCTGTGAATGTGGAGTTGGTGGCATGTGAAACCCGCATGTGGAGCATTCGTTTGTGTCGGATGCTCTACCAGGTTCATTCCTAGAAAATGCACTCAAAGGGCACTAAGCATAGAGTGTGAAAACTGAGTTTCCTTGAGAGCTGCTTGGAAGCCTGATGGTTTGTGAAGTTAGTGAGCCAAATGGAGTTGTTCTCCCACAAGAACCACTCAGCTGATTCTTCTTCAATATGCCCTTCACCAACATGCAGTGCTTCCTTGATTGAATTAGTTCTCACACCAATATTTGCGTCTAGAGCCTTTGCATTGAGGGCTATCTGAAAACGGCTGTGGCGCTGAAGTTGCCTGTGAATGTGGAGTTGGTGGCATGTGAAACCCGCATGTGGAGCATTCGTTTGTGTGGGATGCTCTACCAGGTTCATTCCTAGAAAATGCACTCAAAGGGCACTAAGCATAGAGTGTGAAAACTGAGTTTCCTTGAGAGCTGCTTGGAAGCCTGATGGTGTGTGAAGTTAGTGAGCCAAATGGAGTTGTTCTCCCACAAGAACCACTCAGCTGATTCTTATTCAATATGCCCTTCACCAACATGCAGTGTTTCCTTGATTGAATTAGCTCTCACACCAATATTTGCGTCTAGAGCCTTTGCATTGAGGGCTATCTGAAAACGGCTGTGGCGCTGAAGTTGCCTGTGAATGTGGAGTTGGTGGCATGTGAAACCCGCATGTGGAGCATTCGTTTGTGTGGGATGCTCACCAAGCTTCATTTCAGTCCGAGGCACTCAAAGGGCACTAAGCATAGAGTGTGAAAACTGAGTTTCTTTGAGAGCTGCTTGGAAGCCTGATGGTGTGTGAAGTTAGTGAGCCAAATGGAGTTGTTCTCCCACAAGAACCACTCGGCTGATTCTTCTTCAATATGCCCTTCACCAACATGCAGTGTTTCCTTGATGAATGAGCTCTCACACCAATATTTGCGTCTAGAGCCTTTGCATTGAGGGCTATCTGAAAACGGCTGTGGCGCTGAAGTTGCCTGTGAATGTGGAGTTGGTGGCATGTGAAACCCGCATGTGGAGCATTCGTTTGTGTGGGATGCTGTACCAGGTTCATTCCTACACAATGCACTCAAAGGGCACTAAGCATAGAGTGTGAAAACTGAGTTTCCTTGAGAGCTGCTTGGAAGCCTGATGGTTTGTGAAGTTAGTGAGCCAAATGGAGTTGTTCTCCCACAAGAACCACTCGGCTGATTCTTCTTCAATATGCCCTTCACCAACATGCAGTGTTTCCTTGATTGAATTAGCTCTCACACCAATATTTGCGTCTAGAGCCTTTGCATTGAGGGCTATCTGAAAACGGCTGTGGCGCTGAAGTTGCCTGTGAATGTAGAGTTGGGGGCATGTGAAACCCGCATGTGGAGCATGCGTTTGTGTGGGATGCTCTACAAGGGTCATTCCTACATAATGCACTCAAAGGGCACTAAGCATAGAGTGTGAAAACTGAGTTTCCTTGAGAGCTGCTTGGAAGCCTGATGGTGTGTGAAGTTAGTGAGCCAAATGGAGTTGTTCTCCCACAAGAACCACTCAGCTGATTCTTATAACTATGCCCTTCACCAACATGCAGTGTTTCCTTGATTGAATTAGCTCTCACACCAATATTTGCGTCTAGAGCCTTTGCATTGAGGGCTATCTGAAAACGGCTGTGGCGCTGAAGTTGCCTGTGAATGTGGAGTTGGTGGCATGTGAAACCCGCATGTGGAGCATGCGTTTGTGTGGGATGCTCTACCAGGGTCATTCCTACATAATGCACTCAAAGGGCACTAAGCATAGAGTGTGAAAACTGAGTTTCCTTGAGAGCTGCTTGGAAGCCTGATGGTGTGTGAAGTTAGTGAGCCAAATGGAGTTGTTCTCCCACAAGAACCACTCAGCTGATTCTTATAAATATGCCCTTCACCAACATGCAGTGTTTCCTTGATTGAATTAGCTCTCACACCAATATTTGCGTCTAGAGCCTTTGCATTGAGGGCTATCTGAAAATGGCTGTGGCGCTGAAGTTGCCTGTGAATGTGGAGTTGGTGGCATGAGAAACCCGCATGTGGAGCATTCATTTGTGTGGGATGCTCTACCAGGTTCATTCCTAGAAAATGCACTCAAAGGGCACTAAGCATAGAGTGTGAAAACTGAGTTTCCTTGAGAGCTGCTTGGAAGCCTGATGGTGTGTGAAGTTAGTGAGCCAAATGGAGTTGTTCTCCCACAAGAACCACTCGGCTGATTCTTATTCAATATGCCCTTCACCAACATGCAGTGTTTCCTTGATTGAATTAGCTCTCACACCAATATTTGCGTCTAGAGCCTTTGCATTGAGGGCTATCTGAAAACGGCTGTGGCGCTGAAGTTGCCTGTGAATGTGGAGTTGGTGGCATGTGAAACCCGCATGTGGAGCATTCGTTTGTGTCGGATGCTCTACCAGGTTCATTCCTAGAAAATGCACTCAAAGGGCACTAAGCATAGAGTGTGAAAACTGAGTTTCCTTGAGAGCTGCTTGGAAGCCTGATGGTGTGTGAAGTTAGTGAGCCAAATGGAGTTGTTCTCCCACAAGAACCACTCAGCTGATTCTTATAACTATGCCCTTCACCAACATGCAGTGTTTCCTTGATTGAATTAGCTCTCACACCAATATTTGCGTCTAGAGCCTTTGCATTGAGGGCTATCTGAAAACGGCTGTGGCGCTGAAGTGGCCTGTGAATGTGGAGTTGGTGGCATGTGAAACCCGCATGTGGAGCATTCGTTTGTGTGGGATGCTCTACCAGGTTCATTCCTAGAAAATGCACTCAAAGGGCACTAAGCATAGAGTGTGAAAACTGAGTTTCCTTGAGAGCTGCTTGGAAACCTGATGGTTTGTGAAGTTAGTGAGCCAAATGGAGTTGTTCTCCCACAAGAACCACTCAGCTGATTCTTCTTCAATATGCCCTTCACCAACATGCAGTGCTTCCTTGATTGAATTAGTTCTCACACCAATATTTGCGTCTAGAGCCTTTGCATTGAGGGCTATCTGAAAACGGCTGTGGCGCTGAAGTTGCCTGTGAATGTGGAGTTGGTGGCATGTGAAACCCGCATGTGGAGCATTCGTTTGTGTGGGATGCTCTACCAGGTTCATTCCTAGAAAATGCACTCAAAGGGCACTAAGCATAGAGTGTGAAAACTGAGTTTCCTTGAGAGCTGCTTGGAAGCCTGATGGTGTGTGAAGTTAGTGAGCCAAATGGAGTTGTTCTCCCACAAGAACCACTCAGCTGATTCTTATTCAATATGCCCTTCACCAACATGCAGTGTTTCCTTGATTGAATTAGCTCTCACACCAATATTTGCGTCTAGAGCCTTTGCATTGAGGGCTATCTGAAAACGGCTGTGGCGCTGAAGTTGCCTGTGAATGTGGAGTTGGTGGCATGTGAAACCCGCATGTGGAGCATTCGTTTGTGTGGGATGCTCACCAAGCTTCATTTCAGTCCGAGGCACTCAAAGGGCACTAAGCATAGAGTGTGAAAACTGAGTTTCTTTGAGAGCTGCTTGGAAGCCTGATGGTGTGTGAAGTTAGTGAGCCAAATGGAGTTGTTCTCCCACAAGAACCACTCAGCTGATTCTTATAACTATGCCCTTCACCAACATGCAGTGTTTCCTTGATTGAATTAGCTCTCACACCAATATTTGCGTCTAGAGCCTTTGCATTGAGGGCTATCTGAAAACGGCTGTGGCGCTGAAGTTGCCTGTGAATGTGGAGTTGGTGGCATGTGAAACCCGCATGTGGAGCATGCGTTTGTGTGGGATGCTCTACCAGGGTCATTCCTACATAATGCACTCAAAGGGCACTAAGCATAGAGTGTGAAAACTGAGTTTCCTTGAGAGCTGCTTGGAAGCCTGATGGTGTGTGAAGTTAGTGAGCCAAATGGAGTTGTTCTCCCACAAGAACCACTCAGCTGATTCTTATAAATATGCCCTTCACCAACATGCAGTGTTTCCTTGATTGAATTAGCTCTCACACCAATATTTGCGTCTAGAGCCTTTGCATTGAGGGCTATCTGAAAACGGCTGTGGCGCTGAAGTGGCCTGTGAATGTGGAGTTGGTGGCATGTGAAACCCGCATGTGGAGCATTCGTTTGTGTGGGATGCTCTACCAGGTTCATTCCTAGAAAATGCACTCAAAGGGCACTAAGCATAGAGTGTGAAAACTGAGTTTCCTTGAGAGCTGCTTGGAAGCCTGATGGTTTGTGAAGTTAGTGAGCCAAATGGAGTTGTTCTCCCACAAGAACCACTCAGCTGATTCTTCTTCAATATGCCCTTCACCAACATGCAGTGCTTCCTTGATTGAATTAGTTCTCACACCAATATTTGCGTCTAGAGCCTTTGCATTGAGGGCTATCTGAAAACGGCTGTGGCGCTGAAGTTGCCTGTGAATGTGGAGTTGGTGGCATGTGAAACCCGCATGTGGAGCATTCGTTTGTGTGGGATGCTCTACCAGGTTCATTCCTAGAAAATGCACTCAAAGGGCACTAAGCATAGAGTGTGAAAACTGAGTTTCCTTGAGAGCTGCTTGGAAGCCTGATGGTGTGTGAAGTTAGTGAGCCAAATGGAGTTGTTCTCCCACAAGAACCACTCAGCTGATTCTTATTCAATATGCCCTTCACCAACATGCAGTGTTTCCTTGATTGAATTAGCTCTCACACCAATATTTGCGTCTAGAGCCTTTGCATTGAGGGCTATCTGAAAACGGCTGTGGCGCTGAAGTTGCCTGTGAATGTGGAGTTGGTGGCATGTGAAACCCGCATGTGGAGCATTCGTTTGTGTGGGATGCTCACCAAGCTTCATTTCAGTCCGAGGCACTCAAAGGGCACTAAGCATAGAGTGTGAAAACTGAGTTTCCTTGAGAGCTGCTTGGAAGCCTGATGGTGTGTGAAGTTAGTGAGCCAAATGGAGTTGTTCTCCCACAAGAACCACTCGGCTGATTCTTCTTCAATATGCCCTTCACCAACATGCAGTGTTTCCTTGATTGAATTAGCTCTCACACCAATATTTGCGTCTAGAGCCTTTGCATTGAGGGCTATCTGAAAACGGCTGTGGCGCTGAAGTTGCCTGTGAATGTGGAGTTGGTGGCATGTGAAACCCGCATGTGGAGCATTCGTTTGTGTGGGATGCTGTACCAGGTTCATTCCTACACAATGCACTCAAAGGGCACTAAGCATAGAGTGTGAAAACTGAGTTTCCTTGAGAGCTGCTTGGAAGCCTGATGGTTTGTGAAGTTAGTGAGCCAAATGGAGTTGTTCTCCCACAAGAACCACTCGGCTGATTCTTCTTCAATATGCCCTTCACCAACATGCAGTGTTTCCTTGATTGAATTAGCTCTCACACCAATATTTGCGTCTAGAGCCTTTGCATTGAGGGCTATCTGAAAACGGCTGTGGCGCTGAAGTTGCCTGTGAATGTAGAGTTGGGGGCATGTGAAACCCGCATGTGGAGCATGCGTTTGTGTGGGATGCTCTACAAGGGTCATTCCTACATAATGCACTCAAAGGGCACTAAGCATAGAGTGTGAAAACTGAGTTTCCTTGAGAGCTGCTTGGAAGCCTGATGGTGTGTGAAGTTAGTGAGCCAAATGGAGTTGTTCTCCCACAAGAACCACTCAGCTGATTCTTATAACTATGCCCTTCACCAACATGCAGTGTTTCCTTGATTGAATTAGCTCTCACACCAATATTTGCGTCTAGAGCCTTTGCATTGAGGGCTATCTGAAAACGGCTGTGGCGCTGAAGTTGCCTGTGAATGTGGAGTTGGTGGCATGTGAAACCCGCATGTGGAGCATTCGTTTGTGTGGGATGCTCTACCAGGTTCATTCCTAGAAAATGCACTCAAAGGGCACTAAGCATAGAGTGTGAAAACTGAGTTTCCTTGAGAGCTGCTTGGAAGCCTGATGGTGTGTGAAGTTAGTGAGCCAAATGGAGTTGTTCTCCCACAAGAACCACTCAGCTGATTCTTATTCAATATGCCCTTCACCAACATGCAGTGCTTCCTTGATTGAATTAGTTCTCACACCAATATTTGCGTCTAGAGCCTTTGCATTGAGGGCTATCTGCAAACGGCTGTGGCGCTGAAGTTGCCTGTGAATGTGGAGTTGGTGGCATGTGAAACCCGCATGTGGAGCATTCGTTTGTGTGGGATGCTCTACCAGGTTCATTCCTAGAAAATGCACTCAAAGGGCACTAAGCATAGAGTGTGAAAACTGAGTTTCCTTGAGAGCTGCTTAGAAGCCTGATGGTGTGTGAAGTTAGTGAGCCAAATGGAGTTGTTCTCCCACAAGAACCACTCGGCTGATTCTTCTTCAATATGCCCTTCACCAACATGCAGTGTTTCCTTGATTGAATTAGCTCTCACACCAATATTTGCGTCTAGAGCCTTTGCATTGAGGGCTATCTGAAAACGGCTGTGGTGCTGAAGTTGCCTGTGAATGTAGAGTTGGGGGCATGTGAAACCCGCATGTGGAGCATGCGTTTGTGTGGGATGCTCTACCAGGTTCATTCCTAGATAATGCACTCAAAGGGCACTAAGCATAGAGTGTGAAAACTGAGTTTCCTTGAGAGCTGCTTGGAAGCCTGATGGTGTGTAAAGTTAGTAAGCCAAATGGAGTTGTTCTCCCACAAGAACCACTCGGCTGATTCTTATTCAATATGCCCTTCACCAACATGCAGTGTTTCCTTGATTGAATTAGCTCTCACACCAATATTTGCGTCTAGAGCCTTTGCATTGAGGGCTATCTGAAAACGGCTGTGGCGCTGAAGTTGCCTGTGAATGTGGAGTTGGTGGCATGTGAAACCCGCATGTGGAGCATTCGTTTGTGTGGGATGCTCACCAAGCTTCATTTCAGTCCGAGGCACTCAAAGGGCACTAAGCATAGAGTGTGAAAACTGAGTTTCCTTGAGAGCTGCTTGGAAGCCTGATGGTGTGTGAAGTTAGTCAGCCAAATGGAGTTGTTCTCCCACAAGAACCACTCGGCTAATTCTTATAAATATGCCCTTCACCAACATGCAGTGTTTCCTTGATTGAATTAGCTCTCACACCAATATTTGCGTCTAGAGCCTTTGCATTGAGCGCTATCTGAAAACGGCTGTGGCGCTGAAGTTGCCTGTGAATGTGGAGTTGGTGGCATGTGAAACCCGCATGTGGAGCATTGGTTTTTGTGGGATGCTCTACCAGGTTCATTCCTAGAAAATGCACTCAAAGGGCACTAAGCATAGAGTGTGAAAACTGAGTTTCCTTGAGAGCTGCTTGGAAGCCTGATGGTGTGTGAAGTTAGTGAGCCAAATGGAGTTGTTCTCCCACAAGAACCACTCAGCTGATTCTTATTCAATATGCCCTTCACCAACATGCAGTGTTTCCTTGATTGAATTAGCTCTCACGCCAATATTTGCGTCTAGAGCCTTTGCATTGAGGGCTATCTGAAAACGGCTGTGGCGCTGAAGTTGCCTGTGAATGTGGAGTTGGTGGCATGTGAAACCCGCATGTGGAGCATTCGTTTGTGTGGGATGCTCTACCAGATTCATTCCTAGAAAATGAACTCAAAGGGCACTAAGCATAGAGTGTGAAAACTGAGTTTCCTTGAGAGCTGCTTGGAAGCCTGATGGTTTGTGAAGTTAGTGAGCCAAATGGAGTTGTTCTCCCACAAGAACCACTCAGCAGATTCTTATTCAATATGCCCTTCACCAACATGCAGTGTTTCCTTGATTGAATTAGCTCTCACACCAATATTTGCGTCTAGAGCCTTTGCATTGAGGGCTATCTGAAAACGGCTGTGGCGCTGAAGTTGCCTGTGAATGTGGAGTTGGTGGCATGTGAAACCCGCATGTGGAGCATTCGTTTGTGTGGGATGCTGTACCAGGGTCATTCCTAGATAATGCACTCAAAGGGCACTAAGCATAGAGTGTGAAAACTGAGTTTCCTTGAGAGCTGCTTGGAAGCCTGATGGTGTGTGAAGTTAGTGAGCCAAATGGAGTTGTTCTCCCACAAGAACCACACGGCTGATTCTTCTTCAATATGCCCTTCACCAACATGCAGTGTTTCCTTGATTGAATTAGCTCTCACACCAATATTTGCGTCTAGAGCCTTTGCATTGAGGGCTATCTGAAAACGGCTGTGGCGCTGATGTTGCCTGTGAATGTGGAGTTGGTGGCATGTGAAACCCGCATGTGGAGCATGCGTTTGTGTGGGATGCTCTACCAGGGTCATTCCTAGATAATGCACTCAAAGGGCACTAAGCATAGAGTGTGAAAACTGAGTTTCCTTGAGAGCTGCTTGGAAGCCTGATGGTGTGTGAAGTTAGTGAGCCAAATGGAGTTGTTCTCCCACAAGAACCACTCGGCTGATTCTTCTTCAATATGCCCTTCACCAACATGCAGTGTTTCCTTCATTGAATTAGCTCTCACACAAATATTTGCATCTAGAGCCTTTGCATTGAGGGCTATCTGAAAACGGCTGTGGCGCTGAAGTTGCCGGTAATTGTAGAGTTGGTGGCATGAGAAACAAGCATGTGGAGCATTCGTTTGTGTGGGATGCTCTACCAGGGTCATTCCTAGATAATGCACTCAAAGTGCACTAAGCATAGAGTGTGAAAACTGAGGTGCTTGAGAGCTGCTTGGAAGCCTGATGGTGTGTGAAGTTAGTGAGCCAAATGGAGGTGTTCTCCCACAAGAACCACTCGGCTGATTCTTCTTCAATATGCCCTTCACCAACATGCAGTGTTTCCTTGATTGAATTAGCTCTCACACCAATATTTGCGTCTAGAGCCTTTGCATTGAGGGCTATCTGAAAACGGCTGTGGCGCTGAAGGTGCCTGTGAATGTGGAGTTGGTGGCATGTGAAACCCGCATGTGGAGCAGTCGTTTGTGTGGGATGCTCTACCAGGTTCATTCCTACATAATGCACTCAAAGGGCACTAAGCATAGAGTGTGAAAACTGAGTTTCCTTGAGAGCTGCTTGGAAGCCTGATGGTGTGTGAAGTTAGTGAGCCAAATGGAGTTGTTCTCCCACAAGAACCACTCAGCTGATTCTTATAAATATGCCCTTCACCAACATGCAGTGTTTCCTTGATTGAATTAGCTCTCACACCAATATTGGCGTCTAGAGCCTTTGCATTGAGGGCTATCTGAAAACGGCTGTGGCACTGAAGTTGCCGGTAAATGTGGAGTTGGTGGCATGAGAAACAAGCATGTGGAGCATTCGTTTGTGTGGGATGCTCTACCAGGGTCATTCCTAGATAATGCACTCAAAGTGCACTAAGCATAGAGTGTGAAAACTGAGTTTGCTTGAGAGCTGCTTGGAAGCCTGATGGTGTGTGAAGTTAGTGAGCCAAATGGAGTTGTTCTCCCACAAGAACCACTCGGCTGATTCTTCTTCAATATGCCCTTCACCAACATGCAGTGTTTCCTTGATTGAATTAGCTCTCACACAAATATTTGCATCTAGAGCCTTTGCATTGAGGGCTATCTGAAAACGGCTGTGGCGCTGAAGTTGCCGGTAAATGTAGAGTTGGTGGCATGAGAAACAAGCATGTGGAGCATTCGTTTGTGTGGGATGCTCTACCAGGGTCATTCCTAGATAATGCACTCAAAGGGCACTAAGCATAGAGTGTGAAAACTGAGTTTCCTTGAGAGCTGCTTGGAAGCCTGATGGTGTGTGAAGTTAGTGAGCCAAATGGAGTTGTTCTCCCACAAGAACCACTCGGCTGATTCTTCTTCAATATGCCCTTTACCAACATGCAGTGTTTCCTTCATTGAATTAGCTCTCACACCAATATTTGCGTCTAGAGCCTTTGCATTGAGGGCTATCTGAAAACGGCTGTGGCGCTGAAGTTGCCTGTGAATGGGGAGTTGGTGGCATGTGAAACCCGCATGTGGAGCATTCGTTTGTGTGGGATGCTATACCAGGTTCATTCCTACATAATGCACTCAAAGGGCACTAAGCATAGAGTGTGAAAACTGAGTTTCCTTGAGAGCTGCTTGGAAGCCTGATGGTTTGTGAAGTTAGTGAGCCAAATGGAGTTGTTCTCCCACAAGAACCACTCGGCTGATTCTTCTTCAATATGCCCTTCACCAACATGCAGTGTTTCCTTGATTGAATTAGCTCTCACACCAATATTTGCATCTAGAGCCTTTGCATTGAGGGCTACCTGAAAACGGCTGTGGCGCTGAAGTTGCCTGTGAATGTGGAGTTGGTGGCATGTGAAACCCGCATGTGGCGCAATCGTTTGTGTGGGATGCTCACCAAGGTTCATTTCAGTCCGAGGCACTCAAAGAGCACTAAGCATAGAGTGTGAAAACTGAGTTTCCTTGAGAGCTGCTTGGAAGCCTGATGGTGTGTGAAGTTAGTGAGCCAAATGGAGTTGTTCTCCCACAAGAACCACTCGGCTGATTCTTATTCAATATGCCCTTCACCAACATGCAGTGTTTCCTTGATTGAATTAGCTCTCACACCAATATTTGCGTCTAGAGCCTTTGCATTGAGGGCTATCTGAAAACGGCTGTGGCGCTGAAGTTGCCTGTGAATGTGGAGTTGGTGGCATGTGAAACCCGCATGTGGAGCATTCGTTTGTGTGGGATGCTGTACCAGGTTCATTCCTACATAATGCACTCAAAGGGCACTAAGCATAGAGTGTGAAAACTGAGTTTCCTTGAGAGCTGCTTGGAAGCCTGATGGTGTGTGAAGTTAGTGAGCCAAATGGAGTTGTTCTCCCACAAGAACCACTCGGCTGATTCTTCTTCAATATGCCCTTCACCAACATGCAGTGTTTCCTTCATTGAATTAGCTCTCACACTAATATTTGCGTCTAGAGCCTTTGCATTGAGGTCTATCTGAAAACGTCTGTGGCGCTGAAGCTGCCTGTGAATGTGGAGTTGGTGGCATGTGAAACCCGCATGTGGAGCATTCGTTTGTGTGGGATGCTGTACCAGGTTCATTCCCACATAATGCACTCAAAGGGCACTAAGCATAGAGTGTGAAAACTGAGTTTCCTTGAGAGCTGCTTGGAAGCCTGATGGTGTGTGAAGTTAGTGAGCCAAATGGAGTTGTTCTCCCACAAGAACCACTCGGCTGATTCTTCTTCAATATGCCCTTCACCAACATGCAGTGTTTCCTTGATTGAATTAGCTCTCACACCAATATTTGCGTCTAGAGCCTTTGCAGTGAGGGCTATTTGAAAACGGCTGTGGCGCTGAAGTTCCCTGTGAATGTGGAGTTGGTGGCATGTGAAACCCGCATGTGGAGCATTCGTTCGTGTGGGATGCTCACCAAGCTTCATTTTGTCCTAGGCACTCAAAGGGCACTAAGCATAGAGTGTGAAAACTGAGTTTCCTTGAGAGCTGCTTGGAAGCCTGATGGTGTGTGAAGTTAGTGAGCCAAATGGAGTTGTTCTCCCACAAGAACCACTCGGCTGATTCTTCTTCAATATGCCCTTCACCAACATGCAGTGTTTCCTTGATTGAATTAGCTCTCACGCCAATATTTGCGTCTAGAGCCTTTGCATTGAGGGCTATCTGAAAACGGCTGTGGCGCTGAAGTTGCCTGTGAATGTGGAGTTGGTGGCATGTGAAACCCGCATGTGGAGCATTCGTTTGTGTGGGATGCTCACCAAGCTTCATTACAGTCCAAGGCACTCAAAGGGCACTAAGCATAGAGTGTGAAAACTGAGTTTCCTTGAGAGCTGCTTGGAAGCCTGATGGTGTGTGAAGTTAGTGAGCCAAATGGAGTTGTTCTCCCACAAGAACCACTCGGCTGATTCTTCTTCAATATGCCCTTCACCAACATGCAGTGTTTCCTTGATTGAATTAGCTCTCACACCAATATTTGCGTCTAGAGCCTTTGCAGTGAGGGCTATTTGAAAACGGCTGTGGCGCTGAAGTTCCCTGTGAATGTGGAGTTGGTGGCATGTGAAACCCGCATGTGGAGCATTCGTTCGTGTGGGATGCTCACCAAGCTTCATTTTGTCCTAGGCACTCAAAGGGCACTAAGCATAGAGTGTGAAAACTGAGTTTCCTTGAGAGCTGCTTGGAAGCCTGATGGTGTGTGAAGTTAGTGAGCCAAATGGAGTTGTTCTCCCACAAGAACCACTCGGCTCATTCTTCTTCAATATGCCCTTCACCAACATGCAGTGTTTCCTTGATTGAATTAGCTCTCACGCCAATATTTGCGTCTAGAGCCTTTGCATTGAGGGCTATCTGAAAACGGCTGTGGCGCTGAAGTTGCCTGTGAATGTGGAGTTGGTGGCATGTGAAACCCGCATGTGGAGCATTCGTTTGTGTGGGATGCTCACCAAGCTTCATTTCAGTCCAAGGCACTCAAAGGGCACTAAGCATAGAGTGTGAAAACTGAGTTTCCTTGAGAGCTGCTTGGAAGCCTGATGGTGTGTGAAGTTAGTGAGCCAAATGGAGTTGTTCTCCCACAAGAACCACTCGGCTGATTCTTCTTCAATATGCCCTTCACCAACATGCAGTGTTTCCTTGATTGAATTAGCTCTCACACTAATATTTGCGTCTAGAGCCTTTGCATTGAGGGCTATCTGAAAACGTCTGTGGCGCTGAATTTGCCTGTGAATGTGGAGTTGGTGGCATGAGAAACCCGCATGTGCAGCATTCCTTTGTGTGGGATGCTCACAAAGCTTCATTTCAGTCCTAGGCACTCAAAGGGCACTAAGCATAGAGTGTGAAAACTGAGTTTCCTTGAGAGCTGCTTGGAAGCCTGATGGTGTGTGAAGTTAGTGAGCCAAATGGAGTTGTTCTCCCACAAGAACCACTCGGCTGATTCTTCTTCAATATGCCCTTCACCAACATGCAGTGTTTCCTTGATTGAATTAGCTCTCACACCAATATTTGCGTCTAGAGCCTTTGCATTGAGGGCTATCTGAAAACGGCTGTGGCGCTGAAGTTGCCGGTGAATGTGGAGTTGGTGGCATGTGAAACCCGCATGTGGAGCATTCGTTTGTGTGGGATGCTCTACCAGGTTCATTCCTAGATAATGCACTCAAAGGGCACTAAGCATAGAGTGTGAAAACTGAGTTTCCTTGAGAGCTGCTTGGAAGCCTGATGGTGTGTGACGTTAGTGAGCCAAATGGAGTTGTTCTCCCACAAGAACCACTCGGCTGATTCTTCTTCAATATGCCCTTTACCAACATGCAGTGTTTCCTTGATTGAATTAGCTCTCACACCACTATTTGCGTCTAGAGCCTTTGCATTGAGGGCTATCTGAAAACGGCTGTGGCGCTGAAGTTGCCTGTGAATGTGGAGTTGGTGGCATGAGAAACCCGCATGTGGAGCATTCGTTTGTGTGGGATGCTCTACCAGGTTCATTCCTAGATAATGCACTCAAAGGGCACTAAGCATAGAGTGTGAAAACTGAGTTTCCTTGAGAGCTGCTTGGAAGCCTGATGGTGTGTGAAGTTAGTGAGCCAAATGGAGTTGTTCTCCCACAAGAACCACTCAGCTGATTCTTCTTCAATATGCCCTTCACCAACTTGCAGTGTTTCCTTGACTGAATTAGCTCTCACACCAATATTTGCGTCTAGAGCCTTTGCATTGAGGGCTATCTGAAAACGGCTGTGGCGCTGAAGTTGCCTGTGAATGTGGAGTTGGTGGCATGTGAAACCCGCATGTGGAGCATTCGTTTGTGTGGGATGCTCTACCAGGGTCATTCCTAGATAATGCACTCAAAGGGCACTAAGCATAGAGTGTGAAAACTGAGTTTCCTTGAGAGCTGCTTGGAAGCCTGATGGTGTGCGAAGTTAGTGAGCCAAATGGAGTTGTTCTCCCACAAGAACCACTCGGCTGATTCTTATTCAATATGCCCTTCACCAACATGCAGTGTTTCCTTCATTGAATTAGCTCTCACACTAATATTTGCGTCTAGAGCCTTTGCATTGAGGGCTATCTGAAAACGTCTGTGGCGCTGAATTTGCCTGTGAATGTGGAGTTGGTGGCATGAGAAACCCGCATGTGCAGCATTCCTTTGTGTGGGATGCTCACCAAGCTTCATTTCAGTCCTAGGCACTCAAAGGGCACTAAGCATAGAGTGTGAAAACTGAGTTTCCTTGAGAGCTGCTTGGAAGCCTGATGGTGTGTGAAGTTAGTGAGCCAAATGGAGTTGTTCTCCCACAAGAACCACTCGGCTGATTCTTCTTCAATATGCCCTTCACCAACATGCAGTGTTTCCTTGATTGAATTAGCTCTCACACCAATATTTGCGTCTAGAGCCTTTGCATTGAGGGCTATCTGAAAACGGCTGTGGCGCTGAAGTTGCCTGTGAATGTGGAGTTGGTGGCATGAGAAACCCGCACGTGGACCATTCGTTCGTGTGGGCTGCTCACCAAGCTTCATTTTGTCCTAGGCATTCAAAGGGCACTAAGCATAGAGTGTGAAAACTGAGTTTCCTTGAGAGCTGCTTGGAAGCCTGATGGTGTGTGAAGTTAGTGAGCCAAATGGAGTTGTTCTCCCACAAGAACCACTCGGCTGATTCTTCTTCAATATGCCCTTCACCAACATGCAGTGTTTCCTTCATTGAATTAGCTCTCACACCAATATTTGCGTCTAGAGCCTTTGCATTGAGGGCTATCTGAAAACGGCTGTGGCGCTGAAGTTGCCTGTGAATGTGGAGTTGGTGGCATGTGAAACCCGCATGTGGAGCATTCGTTTGTGTGGGATGACTACCAGGTTCATTCCTAGATAATGCACTCAAAGGGCACTAAGCATAGAGTGTGAAAACTGAGTTTCCTTGAGAGCTGCTTGGAAGCCTGATGGTGTGTGAAGTTAGTGAGCCAAATGGAGTTGTTCTCCCACAAGAACCACTCAGCTGATTCTTCTTCAATATGCCCTTCACCAACATGCAGTGTTTCCTTGATTGAATTAGCTCTCACACCACCATTTGCGTCTGGAGCCTTTGCATTGAGGGCTATCTGAAAACGGCTGTGGCGCTGAAGTTGCCTGTGAATGTGGAGTTGGTGGCATGTGAAACCCGCATTTGGAGCATTCGTTTGTGTGGGATGCTCTACCAGGTTCATTCCTAGATAATGCACTCAAAGGGCACTAAGCATAGAGTGTGAAAACTGAGTTTCCTTGAGAGCTGCTTGGAAGCCTGATGGTGTGTGAAGTTAGTGAGCCAAATGGAGTTGTTCTCCCACAAGAACCACTCGGCTGATTCTTCTTCAATATGCCCTTCACCAACATGCAGTGTTTCCTTGATTGAATTAGCTCTCACACCAATATTTGCGTCTAGAGCCTTTGCATTGAGGGCTATCTGAAAACGGCTGTGGCGCTGAAGTTGCCTGTGAATGTGGAGTTGGTGGCATGTGAAACCCGCATGTGGAGCATTCATTTGTGTGGGATGCTCTTCCAGGGTCATTCCTAGATAATGCACTCAAAGGGCACTAAGCATAGAGTGTGAAAACTGAGTTTCCTTGAGAGCTGCTTGGAAGCCTGATGGTGTGTGAAGTTAGTGAGCCAAATGGAGTTGTTCTCCCACAAGAACCACTCAGCTGATTCTTATAAATATGCCCTTCACCAACATGCAGTGTTTCCTTGATTGAATTAGCTCTCACACCAATATTTGCGTCTAGAGCCTTTACATTGAGGGCTATCTGAAAACGGCTGTGGCGCTGAAGTTGCCTGTGAATGGGGAGTTGGTGGCATGTGAAACCCGAATGTGGAGCAGTCGTTTGTGTGGGATGCTCTACCGGGGTCATTCCTAGATAATGCACTCAAAGGGCACTAAGCATAGAGTGTGAAAACTGAGTTTCCTTGAGAGCTGCTTGGAAGCCTGATGGTGTGTGAAGTTAGTGAGACAAATGGAGTTGTTCTCCCACAAGAACCACTCAGCTGATTCTTCTTCAATATGCCCTTTACCAACATGCAGTATTTCCTTGATTGAATTAGCTCTCACACCAATATTTGCGTCTAGAGCCTTTGCATTGAGGGCTATCTGAAAACGGCTGTGGCGCTGAAGTTGCCTGTGAATGTGGAGTTGGTGGCATGTGAAACCCGCATGTGGAGCATTCGTTTGTGTGGGATGCTCTACCAGGTTCATTCCTAGAAAATGCACTCGATAAGAATGGTCAAAGATGGCCGACTGCAGAGAGCTGGTGTAGGGTGGAGTAAGAAAGGAGGGGAGCCGATCCAGCAGAGAAACAGGCCAGGAGGCGCGAAACTGTAGGGAGAAGAGCGAGAAGGTCACTGGAGTTCACTAAAGCAAGAAGATCTACACAGCGTGAAGGAACAGCCGCAAAAAGTAGGAAAGAAAATACAGCACGCCGCGAGAAACCTGGTGAGTCACGATCCCAGGCAGGGGGAAGGCGGCAGAGGCTCAACCGCCCCAGGGAAAACAGAGGCGGCTGGAAGGATAGGCACCCACACCGACAGGGGCACCAGTCCCCTGGAAGGCAGGAGCCCCCAGAGGAGGCTACTGGACTGATCATTGGGTGCATTATCCCTGCAGAAGTGGAGGAAAAGCTGGGGAGATTTCCCAGAGGCTTGCCTACCCGCTGCTCAGCGGCTCTGGGAGAGTGCAGAGGGAACAGGAGCAGCACTGTGGGACTGGGGCTCAGAGATCCCCATATCGGCTCCAGCTGTGGACTGGCTGCGGGAGAGTCAGTGGATCCTGTTGCTGGACTCACCCTGAGCCCCAGAGGCTGGGCAACGCTCGACAGGGCCTCACGTCCTGGGCAGAGGAGCGGACTAGTGGGGGCACGTCTCACCTAAAGGGCTCTGTGCCTCTCAGAGATCCGCTTCCATCCTTGAGAGAGTGCAGCTGAGGAAGTGGCTTCTTCAGGGCGGAGTCCCCAGCTGGGCTCAGCTAGAGAGGCCAGACCAGAGCGGGAGCGGGCTCAGCTGAACTGGCCGGACAGGTTTTCCCAGCAGGAGCCCGCTCGGAAAGACCTGCCTGTGGTGTTGCAGCCCTCGGTGGAGCAGCACTTCCGAGTTTGGCACTGGGGCCGCGGAGATCTCCAGCCCAGCACAGGCCGGGGTTGGGGATTTTAGGCTCCGAGCAGCAGGAGCCCTTGCTGTGCTAACCTCAAGCCCTGAAGGAGAGTCTCGGCTCAGCACTGAGGCAGAGACCCCCGCTGTATTAGCCTTGTGACCCAAAGCCCAGGCGCGGCTCGGCAGAGTGAATCTGTAGGGCACTGCCTTTGAGAGGGAGCCACAGGGGAAGGGGCCTGGCACTAGGGCTGGCCCACAAAGCCTCCTGACCCAACTCGGGGCTGTGATCTACAGACCCTGAAAGCAGCTGGTGACTCAGGCAGTAAGCCCTGCTGGGCTCAGCCGGAGACCCCAAACCAGAGCCGGCTCAGCTGAATCACCGCTAAAATCTCAAAACAACAAGAAGTAAAAACACAATGAGGAGAAGTATCAGAAAAAGCAATGACCCAGAGGAAAGATCAAGCACTCCCTCCCAATACAACCAAAAACTAATCCCAATATCTGAGATGCAAGATGAAGACATAGAGGAACTATCAGATAAGGACTTTAAGAAGCTAATGATGAAATTCGTCAGAGAGAGTGAAAAGCGCTGGGAAGAGTCTAAGGCATTCGAAAACCATATCACTGCAGAAATAAATCAAGTCAAAAAGGGAATCCTTGATATAGAGAACAAAATTGAAAGCCTAACCAACAGAATGAACACAGCAGAAGACAGAATATCAGAATTGGAAGACAATCAGAATGAAAGGCAGCAGCTCATCAAACAGATGGAGACAAATCTAGAGAAAGCCAATAGGTCCATACAGGAAATGAAAGACAACCTCAAAAAATCAAATATTAGAATAATAGGCCTTCCCGAAGGAGTGGAAAAGGAGACAGGCTTGCAACGAGTGCTCAATGAGATAATACAGGAGAACTTCCAGAATACTGGAAATATAAATCTAGCACAAATCCAGGAAGGACAAAGAACCCCCAGTAGATACGACCCAAACAAATTGTCTCCCAGACATGTGGTCCTCAAGCTACCTTCAAGTGAATACAAGGAAACCATTCTAAGACAAGTAAGAAAAAAGGATAAGATTACTTTCAGGGGAAGGGAAATCAGGATCACAGCCGACCTATCAGAAGAAACGCTCCAAGCAAGGAGAGAATGGGGTAAAACCTATCAAATCCTGAAACAAAACAACTGCCTACCAAGAATAATGTACCCAGCAAAGCTCTCATTTATATTTGAGAATGAAATCAAATACTTCAACAGTAAAGAGAAACTCGAAGAATACATCAACACGAAACCAGCTCTGGAAAATCTCCTCAGGAAGGTGCTAAACCCAGAAAGAAAAAATACAAACCAAAATCAAAGATGGCAAATGGGAAGACCTCCCCACTAAAATCCATACAAGAAAAGTCAACCAATCAAAAACTCTAATAGTCGCAAATACACACTTGCACACTTACACTCATGGCAGCCCAAAACCAATTCCTCTCAATATTATCTCTAAACACAAATGGCTTAAACTCACCAATCAAAAGGCATAGATTAACGGAATGGATCATCAAACAGCACCCAACTATATGTTGCCTACAAGAGACACATCTAACCAGAAAATCCTGTAAGAAATTTAAAGTGAAAGGATGGAAAAAGACATTTCATGCCAATGGACGAGAAAAAAAGGCTGGTGTAGCTGTTCTAATCTCAGATGACCTAGACTTCAAGCTGACAGACATCAAAAAGGACAGAGAAGGACATTATATATTGGTGAAGGGACTGATCCATCAAGAAGTAATTACAATCGTGAACATATATGCACCTAATTCCAATGCGCCTAGCTTCGTGAAGCAACTACTTACAGACTTAAGGGGAGACATAGATACACACACAATAATAGTGGGCGATCTTAACACCCCGCTAACAACTATAGACAGATCAACAAAACAAAAACTCAACAAAGAAACAACAGAGCTCGTACAAACATTAGAACAACTGGACTTGGTAGACATTTATAGAATTTTTTATCCTAAGACCACAGATTATACATTTTTTTCAGCAGTACATGGCACCTTCTCCAGGATCGACCACATGATAGGACACAAAGCAAATCTAAATAACTTCAAAAAGATAGAAATCATACCATGTACCCTCTCAGACCACCACGGAATGAAACTGGAAATCAGCAATTCAAAATGCCCAAGGAAATATAGAAACTCTTGGAGGTTGAACAATATGCTATTGAACGAACAATGGGTCAGGGAAGAAATTAAAGATGAGATCAAAAAATTTATGGAAACCAATGAAAACTCTGATACAACATTCCAAAACTTGTGGGACACTGCCAAAGCAGTGCTACGGGGTAAACTCATCGCAATTGGAGCTCATGTCAAGGCCCAAGAGAGGCGCCAAATACAGGAACTAACCACACACCTCCAGGAATTGGAAAAGCAGCAGCAGATGAGCCCCACACACAACAGGAAACAAGAAATCATCAAAACAAGGGAGGAAATCAACCAGATAGAAATAAAAAAAACCATACACAAAATCAACAAATCAAAAAGCTGGTTTTTTGAAAAGATAAACAAAATAGACACCCCGCTGGCCCGACTGACAAAGAAAAAACAAGAGAAAGCAAGAATTAACAACATCAAAGATGAAAAAGGCAACATAACAACAGACATTACAACCATTAAGAACATAATCAGAAATTACTACAAAGCACTGTACTCCAACAAATCAGAAGACCACCAAGAAATGGAAAAGTTCTTAGACTCACACAACCTGCCAAAACTTAGCCCAGAGGCAACAATCAACCTGAACAAACCCATAACTGAAGCAGAGATTGAATCAGTGATTAAAGACCTCCCAACAAAGAAAAGCCCAGGCCCAGACGGCTTCACTCCAGAATTCTACAAAACATTCCGAACAGAACTAACCCCAATCCTCTACAAACTCTTCAAAACAATAGAAAAGGAAGCAACCCTTCCAAACTCATTCTATGAAGCCAACATTACCTTAATCCCAAAACCGGGCAGAGATCCTACAGAGAAGGAAAACTACAGACCTATCTCTTTGATGAACATTGATGCTAAGATTCTCAACAAAATCCTAGCCAACAGAATTCAAAAACACATCAGACAGATCATTCATCCAGATCAAGTAGGATTCATCCCTGGAATGCAGGGATGGTTCAACATTCGGAAATCCATAAATGTGATACACCACATCCAAAAACTGAAAAACAAGAATCACATGATAGTATCAATAGATGCAGAAAAAGCTTTCGACAAAATCCAGCACAACTTCCTGCTAAAGACCCTAACCAAGGTAGGCATAGATGGAAAAATCCACAACATAATCAAAGCAATATATGAAAAACCCAATGCCAGCATCATACTGAATGGAGAAAAACTGGAACCCTTCCCACTGAGATCTGGAACAAGACAGGGATGTCCACTTTCTCCGCTGCTATTCAACATAGTTCTAGAGGTACTCGCTGAGGCCATAAGACAAGAAAAAGAAATCAAAGGAATCCAAATGGGAAATGAAGAAGTCAAGCTTTCACTATATGCAGATGACATGATTCTTTATATGGAAGAGCCAAAAGGCTCAACACAGAGACTACTAGAACTTATACGAGAGTTCGGTAGAGTGGCAGGGTACAAAATTAATGAACAAAAATCAACAGCCATAGTGTATGCTAACAGCCCCAAGTTGGAAAAAGATCTAACCAGCAAGATACCATTCAAAGTAACAAAGGAAAGCATGAAGTATCTGGGAATTAACCTAACCAAAAATGTTGGAGACCTATTTGAGGAAAACTACAAACTACTTAAAAAAGAAATTGAACAAGATCTAGAAAGATGGAGTAACATCCCATGCTCCTGGATAGGTAAAATCAATATCATTAAAATGTCTATACTGCCAAAGGCAATATATACATTCAACGCAATCCCAATCAAATTGCCCAAAACATTCTTCACAGATCTGGAAACAATGATTCAAAGGTTCATCTGGAAACACAAAAAACCACGAATAGCTAGAACCATTCTCAAGAACAGGAAGTTAGCAGGGGGAATCACAGTCCCAGACCTCTGGACATACTATAGGGCAGTGGTTATCAAAACAGCCTGGTACTGGCAAAAAAATAGAGAAGAAGATCAATGGAGCAGAATAGAAACACCAGATGGGAACCCACACAAATACAGCCAAATAATCTTTGACAAAAAGACAAACGACAACCCAGGCAAATGGGAAGGTCTGTTCAATAAATGCTGTTGGGACAACTGGTTGATAGCCTGCAGAAACAAAAAGATAGACCCACATCTCTCACCATATACTAAGATCAAATCCAAATGGATAAAAGATTTAAACCTACATCCAGAAACCTTCAAACTTTTGGAAGAAAATGTTGGAAACACACTGGAACACTTAGGGGTAGGCCCTCACTTCCTAAAAAAGACTCCAGATGCAGTAGAAATCAAGACCAAAATAAACAAGTGGGACCTCATCAAACTAAGAAGCTTCTGTACAGCTAGAGAAACAATCAACAAAGTAAAAAGGCAACCCACAGAATGGGAGAAGATCTTCGCACACGACTTAGGTGATAGAGGGCTGATCTCCAGAATATACAAAGAGCTACAAAACAACCAAAATGTCAAAACAAACAAGCCACTCAAGAAATGGGCACGGGAAATGGGCAAACACTTCACAAAGGAACAAACCCAAATGGCAAATAAACATATGAAAAAATGCTCAAGTTCCCTGGCAATAAGGGAAATCCAAATTAAAACATCAATGAGGTACCACCTGACGCCAGTAAGACTGGCCCACATGAATAAGAGCACCAACAACACTTGTTGGCGAGGTTGCGGGGAAAAGGGAACCCTACTCCACTGCTGGTGGGGCTGCAGGCTGGTACAGCCTCTATGGAAATCAGTATGGAGAACATTCAAACAACTCAAATACAACATACCGTATGACCCAGCAATAGCACTCCTAGGAATATATCCAGAACACTTGTTTTATGAGAAACCAACATGCACTCCTATGTTCATAGCAGCACAATCAGTAATTGCAAAAACATGGAAGCAGCCAAAATGCCCATCAACAGAGGATTGGATAAGAAAGCTATGGTTCATCTACTCCATGGAATACTACTCAGCAATTAAAAAAAACAAAATGCAGTTCTTTGTGGCCAAATGGGCCAAACTGGAAACCATAATGCTAAGGGAAATGAGGCAATCCCAAAAGGTTAAATACCACATGTTTGCCTTAATTTGATATGATGTTATGTATAACAAGTTATGTTATGAATGTTATATGTTGTGTATAAACCAAAATTGAAATGTCAATGAGGTGGTCACAGAAGGTGGATAAGAAATCGCATTTACTTTTACCATATTGGTTACTCATTACTATGTCAATTAATTCCATAATGATGTAAATTTTTGCTGATGGTATGTTGGAGCTTTTAATTAATCGGGATGATACTCTGCTGGCTCTGTCTTCAGACCAGAGAGGGTATACCTAAGAAGCCGTTGAACTTGACTAGACAATAAGATGCTGGACTCTATGTTTGGTATATGCTTGCAATGGGGGAATCTCAACTGAACTTGAACTGTGGTTATGCAACAAGGTGGAGGAATCCACCATGGTGGGAGGGTTTGGGGAGGGGTGGGGAGAATCCCAGTACCTATGAAACTGTGTCACAAGATACAATGTAATTAATGAATTTAAAATAAAATTAAAAAAAAAAAAGAAAAAAAAGAAAATGCACTCAAAGGGCACTAAGCATAGAGTGTGAAAACTGAGTTTCCTTGAGAGCTGCTTGGAAGCCTGATGGTGTGTGAAGTTAGTGAGCCAAATGGAGTTGTTCTCCCACAAGAACCACTCGGCTGATTCTTCTTCAATATGCCCTTCACCAACATGCAGTGTTTCCTTGATTGAATTAGCTCTCACACCAATATTTGCGTCTAGAGCCTTTGCAGTGAGGGCTATCTGAAAACGGCTGTGGCGCTGAAGTTGCCTGTGAATGTGGAGTTGGTGGCATGTGAAACCCGCATGTGGAGCATTCGTTTGTGTGGGATGCTCTACCAGGTTCATTCCTAGCTAATGCACTCAAAGGGCACTAAGCATAGAGTGAAAACTGAGTTTCCTTGAGAGCTGCTTGGAAGCCTGATGGTGTGTGAAGTTAGTGAGCCAAATGGAGTTGTTCTCCCACAAGAACCACTCGGCTGATTCTTCTTCAATATGCCCTTCACCAACATGCAATGTTTCCTTGATTGAATTAGCTCTCACACCACTATTTGCGTCTAGAGCCTTTGCATTGAGGGCTACCCGAAAACGGCTTAGGCGCTGAAGTTGTCTGTGAATGTGGAGTTGGTGGCATGTGAAACCCGCATGTGGAGCATTGGTTTGTGTTTGATGCTCATCAAGCTTCATTTCAGTCCTTGGCTCTCAAATTGCATTTAGCATAGAGTGTGAAAACTGAGTTTCCTTGAGAGCTGCTTGGAAGCCTGATGGTGTGTGAAGTTAGTGAGCCAAATGGAGTTGTTCTCCCACAAGAACCACTCGGCTGATTCTTCTTCAATATGCCCTTCACCAACATGCAGTGTTTCCTTGATTGAATTACTCTCACACCAATATTTGCGTCTAGAGCCTTTGCATTGAGGGCTACCTGAAAACGGCTTTGGCGCTGAAGTTGTCTGTGAATGTGGAGTTGGTCGCATGTGAAACCCGCATGTGGAGCATATGTTGGTTGGGATGCTCTAAGAGGTTCATTCCTAGATAATGCACTTTAAGCGCATTAAGCATAGAGTGTGAAAAGTGAGTTTCCTTGAGAGCTGCTTGGAAGCCTGATGGTGTGTGAAGTTAGTGAGCCAAATGGAGTTGTTCTCCCACAAGATTCACACGGCTCATTTTTCTTCAATATGCCCTTCACCAACATGCAGTGTTTCCTTGATTGAATTAGCTCTCACACCAATATTTGTGTCTAGAGCCTTTGCATTGAGGGCTATATGAAAACGGCTTTGGCGCTGGAGTTGTCTGTGAATGTGGAGTTGGTGGCATGTGAAACCCGCATGTGGAATATTGCATTGTGTGGGATGCTCACCAAGCTTCATTTCAGTCCGAGGCACTCAAAGGGCACTAAGCATAGAGTGTGAAAACTGAGTTTCCTTGAGAGCTGCTTGGAAGCCTGATGGTGTGTGAAGTTAGTGAGCCAAACGGAGTTGTTCTCCCACAAGAGCCACTCGGCTGATTCTTCTTCAATATGCCCTTCACCAACATGCAGTGTTTCCTTGATTGAATTAGCTCTCACACCAATATTTGCCTCTAGAGCCTTTGCATTGAGGGCTATCTGAAAACGGCTGTGGCGCTGAAGTTGTCTGTGAATGTGGAGTTGGTGGCATGTGAAACCCACATGTGGAGCATTGGTTTTTGTGGGATGCTCTACCAGGTTCATTCCTAGAAATTGCAATCAAAGGGCATTAAGCATAGAGTGTGAAAACTGAGTTTCCTTGAGAGCTGCTTGGAAGCATGATGGTGTGTGAAGTTAGTGAGCCAAATGGAGTTGTTCTCCCACAAGAACCACTCGGCTGATTCTTCTTCAATATGCCCTTCACCAACATGCAGTGTTTCTTTGATTGAATTAGCTCTCACACCACTATTTGCCTCTAGAGCCTTTGCATTCAGGGCTATCTGAAAACGGCTTTGGCGCTGGAGTTGTCTGTGAATGTGGAGTTGGTGGCATGTGAAACCCGCATGTGGAATATTGCATTGTGTGGGATGCTCACCAAGCTTCATTTCAGTCCTCTGCACTCAAAGGGCGTTAAGCATAGAGTGTGAAAACTGAGTTTCCTTGAGAGCTGCCTGGAAGCCTGATGGTGTGTGAAGTTAGTGAGCCAAATGGAGTTGTTCTCCCACAAGAACCACTCGGCTGATTCTTCTTCAATATGCCCTTCACCAACATGCAGTGTTTCCTTGATTGAATTAGCTCTCACACCAATATTTGCGTCTAGAGCCTTCGCATTGAGGGCTATCAGAAAACTGCTGTGGCGCTGGAGTTGTCTGTGAATGTGGAGTTGGTGGCATGTGAAACCCGCATGTGGAGCATTCGTTTGTGTGGGATGCTCCCCAAGCTTCATTTTAGTCCTAGGCTCTAAGGGCACTAAGCATAGAATGTGAAAACTGAGTTTCCTTGAGAGCTGCTTGGAAGCCTGATGGTGTGTGAAGTTAGTGAGCCAAATGGAGTTGTTCTCCCACAAGAACCACTCATCTGAGTCTTCTTCAATATGCCCTTCACCAACATGCAGTGTTTCCTTGATTGAATTAGCTCTCACACCAATATTTGCGTCTAGAGCCTTTGCATTGAGGGCTATCTGAAAACGGCTGTGGCGCTGAAGTTGCCTGTGAATGTGGAGTTGGTGGCATGTGAAACCCGCATGTGGAGCATTCGTTTGTGTGAGATGCTCACCAAGCTTCATTTCAGTCCTAGGCACTCAAGGGCACTAAGCATAGAGTGTGAAAACTGAGTTTCCTTGAGAGCTGCTTGGAAGCCTGATGGTGTGTGAAGTTAGTGAGCCAAATGGAGTTGTTCTCCCACAAGAACCACTCGGCTGATTCTTCTTCAATATGCCCTTCACCAACATGCAGTGTTTCCTTGATTGAATTAGCTCTCACACCAATATTTGCGTCTAGAGCCTTTGCATTGAGGGCTATCTGAAAACGGCTGTGGCGCTGAAGTTGCCTGTGAATGTGGAGTTGGTGGCATGTGAAACCCGCATGTGGAGCATTCGTTTGTGTGAGATGCTCACCAAGCTTCATTTCAGTCCTAGGCACTCAAAGGGCACTAAGCATAGAGTGTGAAAACTGAGTTTCCTTGAGAGCTGCTTGGAAGCCTGATGGTGTGTGAAGTTAGTGAGCCAAATGGAGTTGTTCTCCCACAAGACCCACACGGCTGATTCTTCTTCAATATGCCCTTCACCAACATGCAGTGTTTCCTTGATTGAATTAGCTCTCACACCAATATTTGTGTCTAGAGCCTTTGCGTTGAGGGCTATTTGCAAATGGCTTTGGCGCTGAAGTTGTCTGTGAATGTGGAGTTGGTGGCATGTGAAACCCGCATGTGGAGCATTGGTTTGTGTTTGATGCTCATCAAGCTTCATTTCAGTCCTTGGCTCTCAAATTGCATTTAGCATAGAGTGTGAAAACTGAGTTTCCTTGAGAGCTGCTTGGAAGCCTGATGGGGTGTGAGCTTAGTGAGCCAAATGGAGTTGTTCTCCCACAAGAACCACTCGGGTGACTTTTTTTCAATATGCCCTTCACCAACATGCAGTGTTTCATTGATTGAATTAGTTCTCATGCCAATATTTGCGTCTAGAGCCTTTGCATTGAGGGCTATCTGAAAACGGCTGTGGCGCTGAAGTTTCCTGTGAATGTGGAGTTGGTGGCATGTGAAACCCGCATGTGGAACATTCGTTTGTGTTTTATGCTAACCAAACTTAACTTCAATGCTAGGCCCTCAATGGGCATTAAGCATAGAGTTTGAAAACTGAGTTTACTTGAGAGCTACTTGGTAGCCTGATGGTGTGTGAAGTTAGTGAGCCAAATGGAGTTGTTCTCCCACAAGAACCACTCATCTGATTCTTCTTCAATATGCCCTTCACCAACATGCAGTGTTTTCTTGATTGAATTACTCTCACACCAATATTTGCGTCTAGAGCCTTTGCATTGAGGGCTACCTGAAAACGGCTTTGGCGCTGAAGTTGTCTGTGAATGTGGAGTTGGTCGCATGTGAAACCCGCATGTGGAGCATATGTTGGTTGGGATGCTCTAAGAGGTTCATTCCTAGATAATGCACTTTAAGCGCATTAAGCATAGAGTGTGAAAAGTGAGTTTCCTTGAGAGCTGCTTGGAAGCCTGATGGTGTGTGAAGTTAGTGAGCCAAATGGAGTTGTTCTCCCACAAGATTCACACGGCTCATTTTTCTTCAATATGCCCTTCACCAACATGCAGTGTTTCCTTGATTGAATTAGCTCTCACACCAATATTTGTGTCTAGAGCCTTTGCATTGAGGGCTATATGAAAACGGCTTTGGCGCTGGAGTTGTCTGTGAATGTGGAGTTGGTGGCATGTGAAACCCGCATGTGGAATATTGCATTGTGTGGGATGCTCACCAAGCTTCATTTCAGTCCGAGGCACTCAAAGGGCACTAAGCATAGAGTGTGAAAAGTGAGTTTCCTTGAGAGCTGCTTGGAAGCCTGATGGTGTGTGAAGTTAGTGAGCCAAATGGAGTTGTTCTCCCACAAGAACCACTCGGCTGATTCTTATTCAATATGCCCTTCACCAACATGCAGTGTTTCCTTGATTGAATTAGCTCTCACACCAATATTTGCCTCTAGAGCCTTTGCATTGAGGGCTATCTGAAAACGGCTGTGGCGCTGAAGTTGTCTGTGAATGTGGAGTTGGTGGCATGTGAAACCCACATGTGGAGCATTGGTTTTTGTGGGATGCTCTACCAGGTTCATTCCTAGAAATTGCAATCAAAGGGCATTAAGCATAGAGTGTGAAAACTGAGTTTCCTTGAGAGCTGCTTGGAAGCATGATGGTGTGTGAAGTTAGTGAGCCAAATGGAGTTGTTCTCCCACAAGAACCACTCGGCTGATTCTTCTTCAATATGCCCTTCACCAACATGCAGTGTTTCTTTGATTGAATTAGCTCTCACACCACTATTTGCCTCTAGAGCCTTTGCATTCAGGGCTATCTGAAAACGGCTTTGGCGCTGGAGTTGTCTGTGAATGTGGAGTTGGTGGCATGTGAAACCCGCATGTGGAATATTGCATTGTGTGGGATGCTCACCAAGCTTCATTTCAGTCCTCTGCACTCAAAGGGCGTTAAGCATAGAGTGAAAACTGAGTTTCCTTGAGAGCTGCTTGGAAGCCTGATGGTGTGTTACGTTAGTGAGCCAAATGGAGTTGTTCTCCCACAAGAACCACTCGGCTGATTCTTCTTCAATATGCCCTTCACCAACATGCAGTGTTTCCTTGATTGAATTAGCTCTCACACCAATATTTGCGTCTAGAGCCTTTGCATTGAGGGCTATCTGAAAACGGCTGTGGCGCTGAAGTTGCCTGTGAATGTGGAGTTGGTGGCATGTGAAACCCGCATGTGGAGCATTGGTTTATGTGGGAGGCTCACCAAGCTTCATTTCAGTCCTAGTCACTCAAAGGGCACTAAGCATAGAGTGTGAAAACTGAGTTTCCTTCAGGGCTGCATGGAAGCCTGATGGTGTGTGAAGTTAGTGAGCCAAACGGAGTTGTCCTCCCACAAGAACCACTCGGCTGATTCTTATTCAATATGCCCTTCACCAACATGCAGTGTTTCCTTGATTGAATTAGCTCTCACACCAATATTTGCTTCTAGAGCCTTTGCATTGAGGGCTATCTGAAAACGGCTTTGGCGCTGAAGTTGCCTGTGAATGTGGAGTTGGTGGCATGTGAAACCCGCATGTGGAGCATTCGTTTGTGTGGGATGCTCTAAGAGGTTCATTCCTAGATAATGCACTCAAAGGGCACTAAGCATAGAGTGTGAAAACTGAGTTTCCTTGAGAGCTGCTTGGAAGCCTGATGGTGTGTGACTTTAGTGAGCCAAATGGAGTTGTTCTCCCGCAAGAACCACTCGGCTGATTCTTCTTCCATATGCCCTTCAGCAACATGCCTTGTTGCCTGTGTAATCATTGACAAGAGCCACCTCAACCCCTGTCCTAGCTTTCATGCCCTCCCGTTGGTGTGGTAACCCAAGAGAGAGGAGCTCACTTTTTCCCTCCCAGGCCACTCCCCCTCCTGAATTATCTAGTGTCCAGGTGTTTCTGTGGTTTAACTTTATAGAACTAGCCCACAGTGCCAGCTTTTGCCAGCTAATACTTCGGCCAAGCCCCAATAACCCTCACCCACTCTAATTGTAGATTGCACCAGTCGGAACACCTGGCCCAGCCTTGGTCTTCCCTGATCCAGTCCACATGAGGTGCACAGGTGCAGTAGCCCTGCGTGGTCTGGTCTGACCCCATCCCTGCTCATGCTCTCCAGTGGACGTAGCTGTTCAGCAAGTGGACCGCCCATTGTTCCCTTGCAGTTCAGCCCCCTCCCTTCCTGTCTCTCACATGTGCTGGTTGGGTGCTGCAGTCATGTCTGACACAGGCAACCTCACCTTGGCATTCTGCACCGTGAACAGTTTTTGTCGCGACCAAACCTGGCTCCACTCACACTCTGTTGCAGTGTTCAGATTTGCCAGTGGGTGACATGAACTAATTCAGTCTGGTCCACTCCCGACCCTTGCCAAATGTATGACAGTGGGACACTTTCCATGACCTCTTGGCTGTATCCTCCCATGCTTCTTGTGCTTACCCACAGGGTCTGTGTCCTGCAAGAGGAGTTGCCCAGGCTCCTCCATCAGAACGCCTCCAAGTGCCAGATTTCACACATACCAGTGGGTCCATTAGCCAGCAGTACTCAGCTCACCCCCTGTCCTAGCAGGAACAGTGGCCTCTTCTAACTGGCCTTCAACCCATTCTGGCTCTTGCTTATGGATGCTTCAGCCCAGCCACAGTGCATCCATACCCACATATAGTTCATATATGGCTCAGTTGGGGTTGAGACCTAGCCTAGTCCTTCCCACATCTACCCTGGTCCTCCAGAACACTAGAAGGTGTTGCAGTCTGGCCTGGCCTGGTGTGTTGTGTCCCAGTCAACACTTATGCCAAGGGAGACTACAACTGTATCCTGACCAGAATGCAGCCCCATTCCAGCTCGTGTGCTCCTTTGGTGGGAGCCTCCACCCAGCTAGGGTGTCCCCTTAGTCCCCCGACTGGGCCTGCTCCCAGCCATAGATCACACACATGCCAGTGGTTGCTCTGACTCAGCTTGACACAACATGTCACTTGTCGCGACCCCTGTCCTAGACATTGTAGCTCAGCATCCGTGGCTCATGCAGACCAGTTGGTGCAAAAACCTAGCTGGGCCTGTCCTGTGGTCCATCCTGGTTTCCAATCTTATTTCTGGGCTAGGGTTTGCTCAGTGCTGCCTGGTGTACCTGTTCCATCGCCTTTTCATACACTGACAAGCCATTGGTGCAACTTTGCCCAGCCTGTCTGCCCCCCAGGTCCAGACCACCTGTTCACCAGTGGGAGCTATAACCACCAGGGGACCTTCCCGGGTTTCTGCCCCTGAGTCCTCCCCAGATCCAGTTCTCCTAGATGCCTTCAGGCTTTAGGCCAGTGCCTGGCGCAGTCAGGCCCTCCCATTGGCCCTGTCTGAGCTGGTAAAGGTTGCAGTCTGGTCCAGCCCACACCCCACACCCCACTCAGGATGCACACTCAGATGCCACTGCTCCTTTTATGAGCATTCCCCTTCAAACCTTCAGGTCTCAGTCCCACTCTTATGCTAAAGTTACATGTTCCTATCACTGGCAATCACCAGGAATACATATTTCACCTATACTAAAGCTGGTCTAATTGATGAGTGTCCTTAAGCAGCTGTTACAAATCATAAAAACCCCAGAGCTCGCCGCTGGGTGGCCAGCAGGCAGAGCCTGGCATCAATTGGTGCACTGGCCGCCCAAAACCAAGGCCTCAGCCACCGCCATGCGGGGTGATTTTGGCTTGAGTCCCTAGACGGATTCCACCTAGCAGGGACACCTCCCGCAGCTGACACCCTGCAGAGTGGTCCAGACCACCCCCAGTCCCAAGATTGGAATCCACCCTGATTTGTCCTGCCGCCATCTTGTGGCCAACATGTCTTCTTGACAGAGAAGAATAACACCCAACAAAACCTAAAGCAAGTGTGAGGAGCATCCCAGTAAATTAACAGAAGACTAAGTCAATGACTAATCCATTGTTAAAGTGACAAGAGCAAATTACCATCCATTCATATTAACCCTGAAACTAACTGCTTAAACTCATCAAGCAAATGTTATAGATAACTAGACTGGATTATGAAAACAAAACCCATCTATTTGTTTCCTATAGAAAGCGTATCTCACCAACAAAGATCCGTGGAAAGTATATCTCATGAATTCTGATTTTTCTTAAGTTTCATCTTTTCAAAACACTTCTTTTTCCTCATTAAATTCTTTCATACCTCATAGATCATACAGTAGCATCTTTTCTTCAAGAAGGTTCTTGATTTTCATTTCATCATTGACACATTAGTCATTCAGTAGCATGTTATTTAACTTCATGGTGTTGTAAATATCTCTTTTTCTTCCAGTTCTTGATTTTATATTGTGCCTTTTCATTTAAGAGGAATGTATATTAACTGCGTAATGAAGACTACCATGTCCAAATATGAGAATACATTGCAGCATGCAGCATTCATTTCTACTTCCAGATCAAAGGTGAACTCCCAATGAAACTAACTATACCTTGACAATAGGATGCTGGACTCTCCATCATTGTTCATACCTGCAATGATAGATACATGACTATTTATAAAAAACTATACTATAGTAAGAATGTAGGGGAACTCAGTTGTGGGGGTGGAAAATTATGGAGGGGTTTAGAGAAATCCCAGGGCCTATAGAATTATATAATAAATCATAATAATAAATACATCAGAAGAGAAAAACATAAAGATCTAAAACAAAAAGTTTTAAACATTAAGTCCCCCTATAACTTCAGGCTCTACAACCTCATAAACAACTGAACAATAATTAAAAGTATATCTTAATGATGTTAGTAAAATCATTTTTTATTTCCTCTAGTGAAAAATTACGGAAGCAGGTAAAACAATTCCAACTCTTAAACCACATTCAGAGCTTCTTTAATTAGCTGGCGTGTGATGGTGCAAAACAACTTGGGACTAAACAATGAGGATGTGTTAGTTCGAAATGCCCCTTGAGTGCTTACAAACTGTGGCCTTTGATCAGAGGTTCACACTTTCAGGTCTCAGTTATGGCCATGTAATATAATAACACTTTATAGACAAAAGACATAATATGTACTTGGGAGCCTCTTTGACTGAGAGATATTGGAGGAATGCAAAATTAGTAGTTTCATCTCTGGTCACAGGCTTGGTGGCTCCAAAGTTGTCCCACCATGCTCTAGTCGCAGGCTGGGTGGCTCCATAGTTGTCACACCTTGCCTGGTCACAGGCTCGTTGCAGCTGTTCTCACCATCTGTAATGGTCACATTCTGGTCTTGCAGCAGTCCCTACATCCATCACATCTTTTGGACTGGGCATTTCCTTGACAGATACCTCTTACCAGGCACAGGAAGATGTGAAAATTAAAGTTAATATTATGGCAGCAACCCCAATACAGCATTCCATGAAAATGAGTTGCCTTCATTGACTGAGGCTGTCATCAAATTATTTTGTATATCAGTGTCTTGAAAACTCAAAATGTTGTGGGGGAGGAATGCTTCAGTAGAATATACATATAAAACTAGGCATTGTGGCTTGATTCTCTATGGACAAAATTTTTACTTCCTTCAGAATCACTACTGGAAATAATAGGAGAATCCTGCAATGACTCTTAAGAAAGACAAGGCTGGGCTCGGCAGCGTGGCCTAGTGGCTAACGTCCTCGCCTTGATCCCATATGGCTGCTGGTTCTAATCCCGGCAGCTCCACTTCCTCTCTATCTCTCCTCCTCTCAGTACATCTGACTTTGTAATAAAAATAAAATAAATCTTTAAAAAAAAAAAAAAAGAAAGACAAGGCTTTGGAATGAAAGTGTTGCTATTTAGATGACCTTTAAAATAAATTCAAATCTTATGACTATGTTTCAAAGCATGCTCACTGGATTATGCTGCACAGATGTTTAGTTTTTGAGACAGATGCCCACATTGATCATGGTCAATCATATTAAGTCTGCAATTTGTCTCAAGCACTAAATTCTGGTCTTAAAGATATTGTACTACTGTGGTGTCTGAAATGAAATATACCTTTAAGCCTTGCAGAATATAAAAGTTTTGTTTAGTGTGTAACCATGTGCCATTTCACATGTATTCCATATTTATTTTTACGGAAGATATTATTATTGATATTGATCAGCTAAGACAGACAATAGTGACAGTACCATCTATGGTCTTGGCAAAGTTACCAGTTTAGGTGAGGCTCTTGGCTGGCTGAGAGCCTCTGGCCTCTCTAATGCTACTGTCTCTTTCAGGGCATGCTGACCTTGGTAACTTTTACTTTATCTGAGGAGATAATTCTTGCTTTTAGGATTAACAGATTGCTACCAGTGACCACCCCGCTGTTGTGCTCGTAGCATGATGTTCAGCCTGATCTTGTGCACATAGCATGATTTTTAGTATGTTCACCTTAACTACAACTTTGTTATTCATTTCTCTTGTCACACATTCAAGCAAGATAGCTGCTGCCTTGCTTTATAATAAATTCATTTTCCCCGAAAGGTTGAAGACTCTGCATTCTGATTTACAACACTTTGCAAGTGTGTGGCTTGACTGGCAGAGGAAAACCAAGAGGTTACTGGAGGAAAAAGGAGACTCTTGAGACTCTATTTGGAATTCTCGATGTAAATGACTCTTGGCAAATCACGGGAAACTCATCTTCAGTCAGAGAACAGACAAAGATTTTTATAGGGGATTTTGAGGGGCTCAGAATAAAAATCTCTGTAAGTACATATGAGAAGATTTTTTTCGCTTGTAAGTAAGCACTGTCCATGGTTCCATCTAACTGACAAATGTGTGTTAAACTCTAAGGTGCAGCAGAAAAATTGCTGGCTTTAAGAACTCAATAACAGGGAGAAATACCAGTTTGGACACTCTCTTCATTGTTTTTTTCCTCTTTCTCTGGAGTCCCAATTGATCAGTCCTTCAACAAGAGTATAATGAGGCCAGACCTTTCAGCAGTTCCCATGGCATCCAGAAGTCTTGGACATCAGGGGCACTTTGAGTCCTCCCAGACTGACTAGATTCTGTCTTCTTTTCAAGTTTTTACCAGCAACAAGTCATCAAAGTAGTTTGCCAGAAGTCACTCTTCAGTCTCCACACATGAAAGAACTGACAGTTGCAGCTTCAGGAAGCTTCAGGCATTGTGCCTGGCATTTCAGATACTGCTTGGACTATCTACATCCCGCAGCTGACTGAGCTGCAGTGCACATGCTCATCCAGTTAAAGCTCCTGCTAGTACACAGCCTGAGAAGCTAAAGTCATGGCCTTCCTGGCACCATGTGGAAGAGGCAGAAGGAATTCCTGGCTCCTGCCTGGCTTGATCTACTTCCAGCTCTTTCATGGAATTGGGAAATGAATTAGCAAGTGGATGATTTCTCTATTTTTGCATGTTCCTCTCACTTAAAAAGCTTCAGCTTGGCCAAGTGACTTGGTACAGCAAACTAATCCTCAGTCCATGGCCTTGGCATCTAATATAGGCACTGTTTAAACCCAAACTATTGCTTCAGAACCATCCCTCTACTTATAGCCAAGAAAGGCAATGGAGGATACCCAGAAACTTGGGCTCCTGTACCCATTGGGGGGACCTGGAAGAAACTTCTGTCTCCTAACTTTGAACTGGCCAGGCTCTTGCCATTGTGGTCATTTGTAAGCACAGGAGAATTATCTCTGCCTTTGTCTCTTCATCCCTTTCTGTCTATACAACTCTGTAATGTTGACATTCAACCAAAATAAACACATCCTTAAAAAACAATCAATCTTTGGGGCTGGCACTGTGGGTTTGTGGACTTACCCATTGCCTAGCAATGCCCACATTCCATATAGGTGCCAGTTAAAGTCCTGGCTGTTCCACTAGAATCCAGGCACTTTTAGACTGGATGTGGGCATTTCACATGGGATCTTAAACACTGCACAAAACATCCACCATCAAGCTTACAGTTGGAATGTCGCCTGGGAATTAACTCAAAGAATCAAAATTACTCTTCTAAGGAAATAAGAAGAATGGCAAGTTTTGGGCCTGGCCACAATGGCTCAATAGATTATTTGTAGGATCCTAAAACCATTATATATTTAATGAAGTAAGGTTAATGAAGCATAGTTAAAACTGATCTAACTTGTTAGAAAGGCTCTAAAAGTTCACTGGCTTCTACCATGCAGATATTTCTGGGCTCCTGGCTGACCCTAGTTAGTGGTCTTGGGGAGCTGAAGAAGCTGTGCTTGCTGGGAATGCACTGCAGAGCCTCTTCCCAGAGTGCACGCTGGCCGACTGGGCCTGTGAAGAGTTTAGGTTCCGGTGTGGTCCACGCATTGCGGGTTTTGTCTTTGGAGGTAACAGAAGAAAGGAAGAATTGTGTTGTCTGAGCTGTCACTCTCATTCCGTCATCCTAGGACAGGAGAGCAACCTGGTCCCTCCTGAGTCCCTTAGAAGCTAATGGGGTGTCCACAACCCATGGGAGCATTCTCTCCTCCATTGCCAGCTGCACCACCCACCAAGTTGGAGGGTATGCACAGCAGGGAGCATTAGTAGTAACATGTGTGGGCTCTTTCCTTAGCTGAGTGTAGACATAATAACTGGACATTGGCTGCAGAGAAGTTTGTGAATAAATGAAGGTGAAAAGAAGGAAAGGAAAACAGATGAGGCGCCTCAGGAGGATGGGCTTCAGGAAATGTCTTGAGTGTCATTGGCTTTGACAAGTTCCCTGACACCTCATGCATTTCTCAACTGAGCAGAGGTTTCTCTGCAGAAATCTTCGCAACTGGTGGTCTCTAATTAGGAAATAGCTGGGTAGTTCCTGTGCTGCCCACTTGAAAGTGTGATTGGGCTGGCCATCTGATTATGGATAAACACTGGCCTTCCTGAGAGAGCAAGTTTGGCAAGGTTCCCTTCTCACTGAGTGGTCTGGTCTCTCAGAACTTAAACACTATTAAATTGTGCTTACCATTACTCACAGTATGCACAAACATGTGGATCAGTGAGATGGTGGCCTGGGGGAATGGCCTCATAAGCCTTACCTCTGGATCTGACATGTATTTGAGTGGGCTTGAATAGCCTTGGGGAGTTTGATACCACTAAGGGTACAGCGCCTAGTTGGAGCAGTCTGAGCCTCTGCTTGCAGTGCTGGTAGCTGGTATCCCATACAAGGCACAGGTGCATGGTCCAGCTACTTCCCTTCTGATCCAGTTCCCTTCTGTCTCCTGCCTTTAGATAATCCCAGCTGCAGCCAGTGCAGTCATCTTGAGAGTAAATGAGCAGATGAGAGAAATTCTCTCTCTCTCTCTCTTTCTCTCTCTCTCTCTCTCTCTCTCTCCTCTCTCTCTCTCTCTCTCTCTCTCTCTCTCTCTCTCTCTCTTTCTCTCTCTCTTTCTCTCTCTCTCTCTCTCTCTCTCTCTCTCTCTTTATCTTCCTTTCAAATACATGCATCTGGGGTTTTTTTCTTTATAAAAGATGAAAAGGAGACTAATGTGATCATGAAGGTGGAAACTGATGATGCATCTGTGCCTGGTATTGCTGAGTGGTCAGCAATCAGTGCTGCTGGAGAGCCCTGCAGCAGGTGTCCTGTCACAGCCCCAGAAGGGACCATGACCCTGGCCTGTAATTTGGCTTCTGGCTGCCAGATGGACATGTGTCACTCTATGATTGTGGTACTGTGGCATGGCAGTCATTGTGGCATACTTATTCTGCCTTGTAGCCTCACCTAACCAGAGCACATGTGAGGATTCTAATCCACTTACCTGCTCCCTAACATGCAGAGATGCGAATCAGCTTACCTGCCTAATCTGCCTAGCAAAGGATTGGCACCAGCTGCATGCCTTGCCTGAGCTCCTGAACTTGAACATGGCCATGATAGGCAGGGAAGAGAGACAGCTGTGCAGTGCTACTGCATGGTATCTTGGAGAAATTGGCAGGCTAGGCAGAGTAAAGCCTTGTGGAAGCTGCCAGCCCCTGCTCTGTTCCCAGGTGCCAACAAGTAGGGAGCTGCACAGCTTTTCTTATTAGTTGGAATTGTCCAAGTGGAGGCATCCATGAGAGCTTTGGGGACAGGAGACTTTTGCCTCCTTGTTCTTGCCCTGTTGGGTTCACAGGAGTTGGCTCTATTGTATACAAGCGTACTCAGTTGGCTGTCAAGATCCTGGCTGCCCTATACTCCTGTTTGGGCTCCACAAACTCCTGCCTGTCCTTGTCTTTTCAGGATTTGGGTGCATTGCTCCTTTCAAAATCTAACTCAAGTCACTGTACTCAACTGTGAGAGATTTGTTATCCTTCTGCCTACATCTTGGGAAAGAAACGTTGGCACCCTCTCCCTAAAGTTAATAATGCCTTCTTTGGCCTGCTGACACTCACTCAGAAAACAGTAATGATCTGAGGGGGTCAGTGCATTGGCTAAACTGGCTAATCCTCTGCCTTCAAGTACTGACAAATCATATGGGCACTGTTTACGTGCCTGTTGCTGCACCATCCATGGATCACATTATGACTGGGACTGGGGACTGGCTGTGCTGTGCTGGGCTGGGCTGGGCTACAACACCCACCAGCATGAGCTAGGACTTGGGGAAGGTCAGGCAGAGGCAGGTTGCAGTATCTGTCGGCAAATGCTGGGGTGAGGTGGGATGTGCCACACTGAGCCTCAACATTCATCAGCACATGTGAAAGCTGAGATTAGGGGAAAGCCCAGTTGAGGGGCTTCAATGGCTCCCTTGCTGGGCCACCGTTCCTGCTGGTGGCATGAGACCTGGGACTTGAGGCAGACCAGGTGGGGCAGGGTTATAAAATCCCATTGGCCTGCATGTGAGCTAGGTTAGTAAGTGAGTGAAACTGAGCTAAGTGACTATACTCACTGGTACAGAAATGAACCAGAGTAAGTGCTGGCTAGTCAGGTTCTGTCACAGCTTCAGCCACAAATGCTGGGACTGGAGGCATGTCCTATCAGGCTGGACTGCAGTGCCACCTGGAAAGTGCAAATTACGGGCCTGAGAGTGGGCCTAGCAAGGAAACTGTGAGCACTCCTCTGATATGCTGTGGCTCCCCCCAGTGAGCATGAGAACTAGGACTCATGGTGGGCTGGCTCAAGAGGTGGTGGTGCCTGCTGCTGTGAGTATGGGCTAAGTAGCACAGTCATTCAGGCTGAGCTAGGCCAATCCAGTTCCATGCTAATGGCCTGAGAAAAGAGAAGATGTTCCAAGCATTTGAGTTCCTGCTTTCCATGTAGGAAACATTTGCTGGCTCCAGCCTGGTTCAGCCCTGCCCCCTGCAGCCATTTGGGGAGTGAATCAGTGGACAGAAGATCTTTCCCCCTCTACCTCTGACTTCCAAATAAAGAAATGTTATGTATAAGTGGCTATTGTTTTGCAGCATTCATTGAAGTCAGGGGTTCTGATGCTTGCAGCTTGATTATCTTTATTTAGAATTTCTTTGGCCATTCTGGGTCTTTGGGATTTTATATAAATTCTAGAATTTCCTAATTTTGTAAAGAATATCACTGGTACTTTGTTGGATTGAATCTGTAGATTTCTTTAGGTAGTATAGACATTTAATTATACTGTTTCTTTAATTGACAAGCAATTATAACTTTCAAGTTTTTGTGTTACTGCCTAATTCTTTCAGTGTTTGATCATTTTCACTATGTAGACTTTTCACTTCTTTGGTTAAATTTGGTGCTAATTATTTGTTTTCTGGTCATTTTGAATAGAATTTCTTTCTTAACTTCCCTTTCACTGCGTTCATCATCAGTGCATTTCAAGTCTCCCGGTCTTGTATGTTTATTTCGTAACCTGAATCCTTGCTGAATTGGCCCATTGCTTCAGACAATGTTTTTTTTTATTAGTTATTTTGCATTATGTGACAGTTTCATAAGCTCTGGGAATCCCCCCATCCCTCCCCCTCCCCTCCCCCCTGGTGGATTCCTCCACATTGATGCAGTATTACAGTTCAAATTCAATCAAGATTCTTTCCTTGCAAGCATATACCAAGCATAGAGTCCAGCTACTTATTGTCCAGATGGGTTGAACAGTTTCTTGGGCAGACCTTTTCTGGTCTGAAGTTAGAGCTGGTAGAATATCATCCCAGTAAATTAAGAGTCCCAATATAACATCAACAGCAATTTGCAACGTTATGCAATTGACATGGTTTTGAGTAACCAGTATGTTAAAAAAAAAAAAAAAAAAAAAAAAAAAAGTCCTAACCACAACCTATGATTAGCTCATTGACATTTCAATTTTAGTTCATATACAGGACCGGCTGCTATATACCTTAAAATGGCTATAAGGTACCATTCAGCTGTTTTGTGTCTATTTCATTATAGTATTTAGCCATTTGTTGTGTTAAAGTAAAATTTTGCTGATCTTGGAAGATTTTAGGATAATCTAGACTGGCTTGTAACTCTAACAAGACATTTGTCGACATTTAAGGTGCAGAACATTTTTGGGGGGGTGCAGGAAAATCCTCAACACCATGGTGAGGAGTAACTAATCTTTGTGTCCCACCCAGCGAGGCATGAGCCAATCCATGCCAGCTCTTTCCTGTCAGATTTCAAGTTCTACTTTCTGTTGTTAATTTATTTTAGGGTTTTTTTTTTTTTTTTAGTTTGTATGATTGTTTGCTGTGAGGGGTTTTCGAAGCGATCCCGATGGTCATTGTGGGGGGGAGTCCAGAGTGGAGCCAGGCTCGGACCAGAGAAAGCTCTCCTCCCTGGTCCCGAAGGACATTTATTGTTCTTCTGAAGACAATGTTTTGCTGGAGGTTTGGGATGGTGCGTATATAGCATCATATCAACCACACACAGGGCTATCTCGACTTCCTCCTTTCTTGTTTTGATTCCCTCCATTGCTTTCTCCTCCCTGTCTGCTCTTGCTAATGCTGCCTGTGCCGGACTGAACAAAGTGCTGAGACTGGACAACCTTTCAGCTTTGCTCGGTTCAGCATTATACCAGCTGTTAGTTTGTCAGAAATAACCTTTTATAATTCTGTGAGATGTTGATTCTGTATCAATTTTGTAGCATTTTTATCCATGAAGGGTTGTTGAATCTGTTTTCTTTTTATTTCTCTGTTTATTGGAATGGCAGGTTTTCAGAGGGAAGGAGAGACAGAGAGAAAGATCTTCACTCCCCAAGTACCCACAATGGCCAGAGCTGAGCTGATCTGAATCCAGGAACTTCTCCAGGGCTCCCACACAGCTATAGGGCCCCTTGGCTTTGGACCATCCTCCACTGGTTTCTCAAGCCACAGACAGGGAGCTGGAAGGGAAGTGATGGAGCTGGGGATGAATCAGTACCCATATGAGATCCCAGGGGTGCAAGGCAAGGACTTTAGCCACTAGGCTACTGCATCAAGCCCAAGTGGTTGTTGAGTCTTATCCAGTGTTCTCTTTAATCTATTGGGATGACCAAACTCTGTTGATATAATTTATGAAATTTGTTGATTTGCAAATGCTACTCAGTCATCTTTGTATTCTCTGCTTTTGATGTGGTTTTGGATTCAATTCAATTTTGTTTATAATCATTTCATCTATGCTCATCAAATATCTAGGCATGTAGTTTTCTTTTTATGTTGCCTTTAATTTGGATGTCAGTGTGATGTTTGCCCCATAAAGAGTTTCACACAGTTCCTACCTGCTCAATATTTTATTTTTTTTAAAGATTTATTTTATTTTTATTACAAAGTCAGATATACTGAGAGGAGGAGAGACAGAGAGGAAGTGGAGCTGCCGGGATTAGAACCAGTGGCCATATGGGATCAAGGCGAGGACCTTAGCCACTAGGCCACACTGCCGAGCCCCGTGCTCAATATTTTAGAAGAGTTTTAAAAATATTGGAGTAGTCTAATATTTTGCATTTTTTTAAAATGAAGTACTGTTTAAAATATATTTATTTGTATTTGAAAGGCAGAGTTTGAGAGAGAAAGAGAGATGGAGACACAGAGATGTCTTCCACTTGTTGGCTCACTCTCCGAATCACTATAAGGGTTGGAGCTCAACTAACCCAAAGTCAGGAGCTTCTTCCAGCTCTCCCATGTGGTTTCAGGGATGTAAGAACTTAAGACTTCCTTAGCTGCCTTCCCAGGATGTAAGCAGGGAGCTGGATTGGATATGGAGAAGCCAGAATTCGAACCGGCACCTGTATCAGTGTTCTATTCCTTGTATTATTGACTTCTAATTTTGTTTGTCTGTGGTCAGAGAAGATACATGATAGAATTTCATACTTTTAGATTTATTGAGACTTGAGGTATGGCTTAGTATATGGTTTCTCTTAGAAAATGTTCCACAGCCTGGTGCCATGTCATAGCAGAGTAAACCTCCACCTTGGGCATCCTGCCGTATGGGCATCGGTTCAATAGCAGGCAGCTCCACCTGAAATCCAGCATCCTCCCAATGGTCTGGAAAGGCAACAGAGGACAGTCTAAATCCTTGGACCCCTGTAGCCATGTGGGAAACCCAGAAGTTCATGGCCCCAGCTTCTCACTGGACTGGCTCCACTTTGAGGAGTGAACCAGTGGTTGAAAGATTTCTCTCTTTCAAATCCTGCCTTTCAAATAAAAATGAAAAACAAATTTTTCTTTAAAAAGTTTCATATGCTTATGAGGAGAATGTATAAACTGTGGCTGCTGGTGCAGTGCTCTGTAGAAGCCTGTGAGGTCCATTTGCTCAGGGTTTCAACCCTAGTGTATCTCTAGGGTTTGACTGACTTGCCTTTGAACTAGAGGAGCTGTTGGAATGGCCAAGTACTATTGTATGGGTTGTGTTTTCATAGTTCATTTTACTTATTTTTGTTTTTCGGAGATTTATCTATTTATATAGGGAAAACAGATTTACAGAAAGGAAAGACAGAAAAAAAGATCTTTCATTTGCTGGTCCCATAGTGGCCACATGGCTGGAGCTGTGCTTATCTGAAGTAAGGAACCAGGAGCTTCTTCTGGGTCTCCCACAAAGGTGCAGCGTCCCAAGAATTTTGTCCATCCTCAACTGCTTTCCCAGGACACAAGTATGCAGCTGGATGGGAAGTGGAACAGCCGGGGAATGAACTGGCACCCATATGGGACTCTGGCAGTTGTAGGTGAGGGTTTTAGCCAACACACCAGGTCCTTTTTATTTCTGAAAGTATTTGTTGTATATGACTGGGTAGCCTTACGTTGGATGCATACATGTTTATGAGTATTATATCTTTTTGCTGTTCAAAATCTCTTAGCAAAAATGCAATGTTATTTTTGGTGATTTTAATGGCTTTTTATTTAAAACCTGTTTTATCAGATAACAGAATAGTCACACATTTTAACACTTGGCTTCTGTAGGCCAGATATGTCTTTTTTCTAGCCCTTGCCTTTAGTCTACATGCATTTTCTTTTGTTAGGTTTAGGGTAGGGCTTTGGTTTTATCTATTCAGCCAAACTAAGTTTTTGAATTTAATTCATTTATATCAGTATTATTGATTGAGAACTACCCCAGCCATGTTGTCAATCAGATGTTGGTTTTACCTGTTATGAATGAGCTCAGTTGTTTTTGTGAGGTTTACTCTCAATGCAGGATTCATTATAGAATTTCTTGCAAGGCTGGTCATGAGCTTGTCTTATATAGAAAACACCTTATTTTTTCCTCATTATTATTCTTAAAAATAAATATTTATTTTATTTTTACTTGAAAGGCAAAGTTACAGAGAGGAAAGACAAAGAAAGAAATCTTTCATCTGAGAATCACTCCACAAAGGCCTTAAAAAGTAGAGTCACGCAGTCCAAAACCAAGTGCCAAGAACGGGAGTGGGCCGTGTTGGCCTAGGCTCCAGTGGCACGTTGAAGAACTGGGACTGGGAGCAGACCTGGTGGAGGATTTTTGGTGGCACCCTTGCTAGGCCGCAGCACCTGCCAGCACTCGTTCAGCTGGGACTGGAGGTGAAACCAGGCAAGGTTCGGCTGCAGGACCCACTAGAACACATGAGCATCAGGGCTTCAGGCAGGCTGGCCAGGGTTAGGCTACAACACTTGGCAGATAATGTGAGAACTACCTCTGGGGGCAAGATCAGACAGGACTCCTCAAGGGATTTCCCTGAGTAGGCTGTAGTATTTGCCACTAAGAGCTGGGCTTGGGGGCAGACCAGGCAGGCCAGGTTGTAGCACCCACTGGTGAACATGTATGCCTGTCAAGGGATGGCCTTGTTAGAGGTCCTCAGGAGGCTTCCCAATTATTACACAGCACCAGCTGGAACAAGTAAGAGCTTGGACAAGGGGCAGGTTGCACAAAGCCATAATGTTTGCTGGTACACACAGAAACCAAGAAATGGGACTTATCAGTGTGGGCTGGACTGCAGCCCTGACTGGCATGTGTGGGGGCCAGATCTGGACATGGGTCTGGTTGGGAGTTCTGAGAGTCACCCTAACCAAGGGGCAGCACCCACCAGCAAGCATGAGCTGGGACTGGGTATGGCCAGGACAGGTTAGGCTGCAACTCCCTTTTGGCAAGCATGAGTGCTGGATCAGGAATCAGGTGTGGAAGGGGGCCTCCCAGACGTGCTCAGCTAGGCTGCAGCACCTGCTGGTATAATAGAGTGCTGGGTCTGGGCGTGGGCCTAGCTGGGCTTCTTGTGGGTCATCCCAACCAGGTCATAGTATCTGCTGGCACACACAAGGGCTGCATCTGGAGATCAATCCCTTTGGGGCTCTTATGAGTTGGGCTGACGGGCCCACTGCATTTATTCCCAACCTCAGATGCTGTCACATGGACACCTGTTCTGGTCATGGAGCCACTCCCATGGCTGACTGTGTAAACAGAGACAGCACACTAGGATGCCCCTGAAAGACAGGACAGCCAGAAGAACTTGAATGCCTCACTCAAAAATAATGGAGGAGAAGGTTGAATTCTGCTATAAGCCAAATTCTCCACCCAGCAGTAAGACTATGGACATAACAAAACATAGACAGCTGGCAAGGATGGGAAGTGGCAGCTAGTGCCATGAAGTCAATGCAATCTCAGAACAGTTCAGACTACTGAGGGAACACCCTTGGACCATCCATGTACCCACCAAAGTCCCTGGGACAGTCAGGGGACCATCTCTGTGCCCTGGTGCTGATGTGACCCAGCACCGAGGAGCAGTGCAGCACCTCCCCTGTGCTCACAGGAGGGAGGGCAGAGTTGTCTTCTCACTCACCTTTCTCCCATCTCTTCCCATCCTGCATGGGTCTGTAATCCTAGGTAAGAAACATTTGAAAGTAAATCTAAGCTTGTAAAAGAAAAATGTGGTATTCTCACTGCTTTTAGGATTCTGTGTCATCAGCTTTTGATAGTTTGACCACAATATGCCTTGGAAAGACCTTTTTTTGTTGAGTCTGCTTGTTCCTCTTTAAGCATCCTGCTTCTGGATGTCCGTGTCTCTTGAAATCTGAGAAGTGTGTAACTGTCCTTTCATTTAGCAGATTCGCATCTTTTTTCCTGCTCTTCTTATTCAGGAATATCTATTTAGTCATTGGTACATAATTTATACCGAACGTCATAAAGCTTTATTGATTATTTTTAATTAACTTCTGTATATTTTTGCCAAGGTTATTTGAACATTTTGCCCAGATCAGAAATTCTCTGCCTCACTTGGTCTGTTCTGGTGTTAAAGCTCTGAGTCATCTTTATTTCACTGATTAAAAATTTCATCAACAACATTTCTATTTGATTCTTCTTAATGCCTTTTCTTTGCTTGTAAGTGTTATCATTCATCTCACTCATTGGTTTGCTCATGTTTTATGTTTGTCTGTGTGCAATGTCTTGGACTGCATTGAGTTTCCTTACAACCACCATCTTGAATTCTATTTCTGGCCTGCTGTAGTTTCCCACAGACCAGGGTCTAAATCTCAGGAATGACTGTTGCTTTGGAAACTTCCTGCTGGCTTGCTTCTTCACGTCCTTCGGGGTTCTACAGTGGCATGTGGACATCTAGTGTAAGAATCCCTTCTTGTTCATGGAGCAGTTGCTCCTGGAAGAGAGTTTCTGGCTTAGCTGAAGTGCGGAGCAGCTCCTGGTTGTTGCTTTGGATTTGGTTGTCTGTGAGCCCAGAAGTGCATCTCTGAGTGACTGGTTTCTTTTAACCAATGTCATTGAGTCTACACGTGACAAACTGGTCTAGTGTGCTGAAGTTCATGGTGTAAGTTTCACTTTGAAAGGTTGATGCTTTGGTTTCTCAGGCTAAGTGTCTGCCTGTAACGCAGACTTCCCATATGAGCATGGGTTCTCAGGTGAGCAGTTCCACCTGCTCCATTTCAGATCGAGTTCCCTGCTAATGGCTTAAAAGCAGCAAAGAATGGCCCGAGGCCTTGGGGGTCCTGCTCACATGTGAGAGAGCCAAAGGAAGCTCCTGGCTTTCAGCAGCAGCCCAGCCTAGGTCTGGCCATTGTAGTCATTTGTGGAGTAAACCAGTACTGAGCTCTCTATGAATGTATCTGTCAACTTATCTGTTTCTCCGTTTCTCCCTGTAACTCTGACATTCCAATGAAAAAAGTCAATCACTATAAAAGAAGGTAGACTTTGAGATAATATGGCTCCCTAAGATGTCTCTCAAATCCAGAGTTTGACATGAGTCAGTACAGATCACAGTGGCCAGGGCTCTGATCTGAGGGGATGTCCTTCAGTCCCACTGGCAAACCTGTGTGATGCTGCAACTTGTCTTGGGAATTGCTGGGACTCCAGACTGTGTGATGTGTTTGCGCCCTTTCTCAAGTCTTGCTATGTGAGCAGCTGGGGCTGCAGGTTAGGTCTGGGGCCAGGGAATGGGAACACATCCTGCTCCAGTCCTGCAGGCTGGCTGGGTGGGGCACAAGAGCTTTGGCTCTGGCAGGAGATAAAACTGCCTGTTTGCAGTCCTGCTGCTGCAGAGTGCAGTGGGCTATTGCCCAGATTCCCAGGGTGGGAGTGCGTTTTCCTGCAACTCCCCCCAGAAAAGCTAAAGGTCATCCTCTGACTCCCATGGAATGCGTGAGCATAGCTCTGTGCTTATTGTAAAGCTCCATGAGTCCCTGGATGCAAGCAGCCTGCCACTGCTCCACAGTGCACCCTGACCCTAACACTCACAGTGTGCACAGGATGAGGTCAGTAACTTTTTGCAGAGAGCTCAGCACTGTGTGCAGAGGGATCAGAGGAGTGAATGCAGCTTCCCTGCTCTGAGTCCCAGCTTGCTCAGAGCCCAGGGAGCTCCCAGGCTGAGACCACAGGCAGTGGGGTGACTGGCTAAGCTGTGGGTGGTGGAGCGTGTGCAAGCTGCTTCCCAGCTCACCTTGTGGGATGGTGGTGACCAGCTGCAGCTGTGAGCTGTGTGGCCAGCCTGCTGTGCTTCTGACTTCTTTCCTCACTGGCCCATGCAATCTTCATTGCTTTCCTTCCAGCTAGCTAAGAACTCCTGTTTTTTAGACCTCTAGAAATGCACTGCTTCCCTTCTTTATTTGTCTGTTGATAAAGTATTTTTATTTGAGAGGAAGATTTACAGAGAAATGAAAGACAGCAGGTGAGAGAGATTTGCAACGTGCTAGGTCACTCTCCAAAAATGCTGCCGCAGCCAGAGTTGAGCTGCTCCAGAGCCAGGAGCCAGGATCTTGGAGCTTCTTAGGAGGTTCCTACAGGGGTACAGTGCCCCAGTGACTTGAGCCATCCTCTGCTGCTTTCCCACGCCATAAGCAGGGAGCTGGATCAAAAGCAGAGCAACACGGTCTAGAAGTAGTGTCCATACGGATTGCTGGCACTCCAAGTGGAGGATTAGCTGGCTGATCCACACTATCAGCCCCTCTTTATTTTTCTGTCCTATCACACATGCAGCCAGTATGACTTCCCCTATTCAGCCACCTTGGGTCTTAGCCATGTGGGTTCTTAGGGCTATCCTCAGTGAAAATCTAAAACTCACATGCATTCCAAGTTGATTTTAGGATGCTTAAGACTGTCGTATTGCCCAGTGTTCACCCTGAAATCATGTCAAGTTGCTGTCAGTTATGAAATAGCTACTCTGTGCCAGGCCCTTGTCTAAGTCTTAAGCTGAGCACTAACTTGAAGGGAAATGTTAATAATCATTCCCTGAAAGCCTCAGTGAGCCTGCAATTGATCACAGGTGCGTTCAACTCTACTAAGTTCTAGCCTGCCAAAATGCCGCGGGGTTTCTGACTTCACTTTTTTAAAGGGTTTTCAGTGCAGCATCAGGGCATGAACCATTTTTTAGTGCTAATTTGTAGCGCTTGCTCCAGAAGCAACGAAATTCCAGCTTTCTTCCTCGCCATGTGACAGTGACGCTGAGTGCACTCACAGTAAGCAGAACTTGCAGCACACTGACCCTTCCAACAGTGAATGACAAACGCAGAGGCTTCCGTTGTGCAGGGAGCCAGTTAGGAAGGGCTCCAGTCAGGCATTCCTCAGACAAACGCTCCCCCTGGTGGCCAGCAAAGGAGATGGTTTCAGAGACCTGCGTGTGAATTTCACAAGCTGAGTTTTACAGCCAGTTTATCTTATAACTGGCATGGTCAAGGATGGTCCTTATGTCATGAGACTGTCACAACTTTCTAATGTCAGCAGAACCTCTCAGCTTTAGCTCATGGATTCTGAGTGAGATGATCCAGGGAACGTACTTTCCATGGCTGGCCCTGGTAGGATCCAGGCTGACACTGCCTTTTCCCCAAGTCCTCCCAGGCAGTAAGACATTCTGCACTAGCTTCTTATTCACCCACAAGAGGAGGTACCTCCCAGAATTCATGAGGGGCGGGAAGCAGAGAGCATCTGGATAAAAACTGGAGTGGGAATCCCACTGCTGCTACCTTCTACCAGCTACTGGGCTGGGGGGAAGTTGGTTACTGAGCTCTCTGGTTGTCCAGGTGTCTGTAAGGCTGCAGCTGCTGCAGCTGATGCTCCACGCCCGATGATCAAGGACACTTGGAGTTCTGTGGAAGCACAGAGAGCAGTTGCTGAGGGACTCCCATTGCAAGTCTTCTGACTTAACCAGTTCTCCTGCCATTGCTCCTTTGAGGAGGTCACACAACCGGAATCAGTGCAAATGCCTTAGAATTTTTTCCCTTTTCTCTCACTACATCCGGCAGAGCAGGCTGAGGACTTGCACACATGCTTGGCCTCTAGGTGAGGCCTTAGGCTGGCCTGCTGGCTTGGCATGCTTGTAGACCAGAATGGGAACCCATGGGTGTGCTTGGGTGCTGGTGGGTGGGCAGGACTCCAGGCCAGCACACCACCCCACTGGAAGCCAGGGCCCAGGAACCCATGTGCTGGTGCACGCAGGGACTGCAGCTTGCTCAAGGAAGGAGCTATGGGGTGTATGGGGGAGTTGCTGAGGAAGTATGTTACAGATGGGGGATGGCTTCTGGGAGACTTCCATCAACCAGGCCACTTGTACTTGCAGGCAAGTGAGGGAACGGACTCTGAATGATTTGGAGGTGGGAAACTAGAGGACCATTCTGGATAAAATCAGTGCACTCACTCATGTAAAACGCCTGAGCTGGATGAGTTAGCATGAACTGTTACCCTCTAATGCACATGAAAGTGGGCCTGCCTGGCAGGGCTAGACCACAGTACCCACCAGTAAGTGTCAGAGCAGGGGATGGGTCATGTTAGGCTGAGCTATTACACTAACTGGAACCTGAGAGAACTGCTTTTGGGGCAGATTCTCTGGGGAATATGTGGGCTCTCCCCTGAAGGACAGCAATACCCACTGGTTTGCTCAAGTTCCGTGGGTGGTAATGAGCCAAACTAGCCAGTATCATGGAACTCACTAACACTCAAGGGAACTGGAGTTAGGAATAGGTCAGGTGGTCTAGGCTGCAGCACCTGCTGGCTGGTGCAATAGTCAAGATGGGATGCAACACATGCAAGTTCATATTAGGGCTCAGACTGGGTGCTGGCCAGGCTGGGCTAGGCTGCAGGACCTTCCAGCGTGCACTGAGACTGGGGGCAGAACAGGTAGAGCCAGGCTGCAGGAACCACTGGTGAATGCTGAGGTGAGGCAGATCATATCAGATGGGGCCACAGCACCCACTGGCACATGAAAGAACCCAGACCATTGCTCCCACTGGGAAGTGTGACAGCTGAGACTGGGATGGTCCAGGCTGCGCATGTGAGTGGACCTTGGGAGTGGGCCAGGCTAAGCTAGACAACTGCATCTTCTGGCACGTGCAAGAGCCAGGATAAGAGCCAACTGGCTAGGTTTTGCCACAGCATCCACTGGCAAGTGCTGGGACAGGGTTAAGTCATGTCAGACTGGACCACAATAACCCTGGAAAGTGCAAGAGCCAGGCTTGAGGGTGGGCCTAGTAGGGAAACTGAACACTCCTCTATTGGGCCTCAGCTCCTGTTGGTAGACATCAGAGCCAGGGCTGTGGGCGGGCCAGGCTGGACAAGGCATCAACAGGAAATTGGCATGCATGTGGACTGGATTGTGGGGTGGGGAGGTCTTAGCTAAGCTGCAACACCCATAGGTGTATATGAAAGCCTGATTGGGATGTGGTGTGCCCCAGACTAGTCCACTGTTTATGCTGGTTCTCTCAGGAACCAGGGCAGGGGCGGGCCTGGTGGGGATTTTGGGGAGTCACCCAAAGAAGACTAAAGTTGTGCTGGCTTGGATAAAGGCCACGTCTGTTGCATGCTGGGTTGGGCTGGACCACAACACCCATTAGTTTACATGGGACATGGGACTGGGAATGGAACTGACCCGGCAACTACAATCACTGGTGTGTGCAGTCTGATGCATGAGGCTGCTGAACCAGACCTTTTACTTGTTGGCACATTTGCAACAATCAAATCTGGGGTCATTCCGGGTGAAATTTCTTGGGGGAAATCTCAAAGTAGATCACATGGCTCAAAACTCTGGCCACATGGGGAATCATAGGATTTGTGGCCTGATCCTGGAAAACATGTGTCCCAACCTTCAAGTGCTGATGCCTTTGCAGGGGACAGCATGCCCAGGTGCATAGAGGGGACAAAATAGCCAGCTCATTCTAGCTGAAGAGGATGGCAAGTGCCATTGAAGAAGATGGAGAACAGAGCAGGCTGGACAACTCTTTTGGCTGAGCTGTGGCAGCAAGTGTCTGGGTGGGTCAATGGCTATTGGAAGGATTTTCTCAACCTTGGAGCAACAAAACCAACAGCATTTCAGAACTCTCAAAGCTACTCAAGCAATACCCTCAGAGCATTCTTCTTCATATCAGGGTTTCTAAGATGACAGTAAGTAAAAATGCCCCATCCCTGTGTACTGATGAAGTTTCACACACACACACACACACACACACACACACACACACACGCACACACACACACACACACACACACCCCTCCCCTCCTAGATACAGGAGAAAATAATGAAAGAAAAGAAAAATTGCAAGCATTTGTACCCACCATCTTCCCCCAAGCCTCGACCCTCTACACCCTAATCAGTGACCCTCATGAGTGTGCATCCTTGTCAACTATGTAAACATCAAAAAGAAAATTTATATATAAAAAGAACTTCCTTCCTTCTGTATAAGCATTTAAGCATACAAGGCCTAATATACATGGATAAGGAACTAGTAAAGTATTAGGAAAACACCAAGAACCAGGGTTGTGCGAGAGTGGATTAAGCCCGTGTAGGTGTCTGCATCCCATGTGGGCACAACTTTGAATCCTGGCTGGTCCATCTCGGCCCAGCTCCCTGCTGATCTGCCAGGAGAAACAACAGAAGATGGGCCAAGTGCTTGAAGTCTCTGAGCTCACTTGGAATATACAGATGAAACTCCTGCCTCCTGCATTGCTCTGGCCTACCTAAGGCCAGTGTGGCCATTTGGGAGTAAACTAGTGTTAGCTATGCCAAACACCCAAGAAAGAAAAAGCCAGCCGAGTACAAACAGGCATTTATAAAGCAAAGAGAAGTCCTTCCTGGGCCTTTCCCCACGCTGCGGAAGAATGAGCAGGAGAGGAAGGAACAGCTAGTGGGAAAGACAAGCTGGGTAGCAGACAAAGGTTTTATGCCCCTCTGCCATGGGTGCTGGCATCAGTCCTGCTTGGGACCTGATAGGGCAAGAAATGTTCACCTTTGTCCATCATTGGCCCATACTTGGACTTGGCTGCCTTCAGGGTGTGCCAGATCTCTGGCTGAAGTCACTGTGGTGTCCACCCACTTCCTTTAACTGTGGTAACCATCAACCAGTGGATGAAAGATCTATGTTTCTCTTTGTCTCTTTCTCTCTGTAGCCCTGGCTCAGAAATAAATAAACAAATGCATAAATAAACCTCAAAGAAGGGGAAAAGTAAGGGGCCACTGTTATAGTCATGTAGAAGGTTAAGCTGTCACCTGCAGTGCTAACATCCCATATTGGCACCAGTTTGGACCCTGACTGCTCCACTTTCAATACAGCACCCTTATAATGTGCTTTGGAAAGCAGCAGAGGCCAGCCCAAGTGCTTGGGGCCCTGCAGCCGTGTGGGAGACAGTGAGGAAGCTCGAGGTTCCTGGCTTTGGTCTAGCTCAGTCCTGATCATTGTGGCCATTAAGGGAGTCAACCAGGAGATGGAAGGCTTCTCTCTACAATCCTGCCTTTCAAATACACATGCCTTTGAAAAACATTAGTAAATTTAAAAGGCAATTAAAAGACACATTTCATATTAAGCTCTTTAAAAGCAACTGCTGTGAAAGCCACCCTTCTGACTTAAGGCTGTGAAGGACTTGCTGCACGGTGCTGGGCAAGTGCAAGTGGATGTTTACCTGGGCACTCAGGAGTTTCCCCAACAGATTCATTGGGGTCAATGGGACTGGGAATGGAACTGTTAGGTCACAACAAAAGGGAGCAAAAGGAAATGGAGCTCTTGTTTTTCCCACCCCTGCAGAGGCATCCTCTAACAAAAGTGGCAGCAGTGTCTTCAGCCAGACTCCTGCATTTGTCCCACTCAATGAGTCACGCTTGTGCTGTGTGTTCTATGGGTTTGGAAAAGCACATATAGGGAGCCTGGTGTTATCTCACAGAGAAGTTTCAGTGCCCTCTGAATCTCTCTGAATGCTGACTCATCTTTGGCTAACACTGAGCTTTTTGCTATTTCCATAGTTTCACTTTCCCCAGGATGGTATGGTGTTGAAGTATATAACATATATGCTTTTCAGATTGGCTTTTTTCACTTAATAATACACTCTTAGGTTCTTTCTGTGTCCCATGGCTTTAGAGCTTGTTTCTTCTCAGTGTACAAGGCAATGTAGGCAGCTGCCTACAGCTCAGGGGAAAAATAGCTTTAAAACTATGAATTAGTAAATGTAAAAATTTCTACAGTCCTAGAACTCACAATTCCAAATATGACTTTTAGGAAAGAATCTCTAAGTGGATTAAATACAATTCTGAAAATGTGAACAAGATGCAGAAAACACAGGCAGTTTGGATTGAGAAAGTAGCGTGCCCTGATGTCAAAGATTTAAAACTAAGGTAAAGGCTGGTGGCTGGTGTGTCGGGGTAATCCTCTGCCTGTGCCACTGGCATCCAGTGGGAGTGCCGACTCGTGCTCCAACTGCTCTACCTTCAACCCAGCGCCCTGCTTCTGGCCTGGGGAGGCAGCAGAGCATGGCCAAGTGCTTGTGCCCCTACACACAGACTGCCCCGCCTCTGGCTGGAGTGGGCATTTGAGATACAAACCGGTGGGTGAGAGGTCTCTGTCTCTTCTACTCCTTCAAGTAAAATAAATACATCTTTAAAAATCCCTAAAATAATACGTCACATTACAGTATTAAGTCCATAATATTTTTCCATAATCTTAGGTGGATCCTATTTTAAGAAATCACATATCACCATTGTTAATTTGAGGGAAAAGAAAAAGGTAATACCTCAATAGCCACAATTTGAAAAGGATGTTAGCTGTGTGTACCACTCGGAGCCTAGGTGGCGGCTCTGCTGCTGCACGGCGGAGCACCAGGGCTGAGCAGGGAGGCCACCAGGGGGCGCATGATATTGAAAATTAAGGCAGAAAGAACCTGCACTTTCTGTTTAAAGATTTTTCTTTTTTTTATCTTATTGGAAAGGCAGATTTACAGTAAGAAGGAGCGACAAAGAAAAAGATCTTCATCTACGAGTTCACTCCCCAAGTGAGCACAATGATCAGAGCTGAGCTGCTCCTTAGCCAGGAGCTCCTAAATTACTTGCTAAAACACAACAACAACGACAAAAACAACTGGAGGCTAGAGTAATCTTGATATTGAAGCTTGATGAAAATAAAGTGAAAAAGGAAACCACATGATTGTTTGAGAATATAATTTAAGCCCTAAAATGAATTAAGCCAAATATTTAAGGTAAGAACACATTATGAAAAAAAGTCATAGCATAAATGGAAATACAATAAAATAATAATAACAGTTCTTAGTGTCCAGGCTGGCCTGGGAAGTTAAGCGAAGCATGTCGCAGATGTGGCATCTGGCCCTGCAGCTGCCATGGAGGAGGTAATTAGCTGGGCCCGACCAAACTTCCCAATTAACCATGGAGGACTCTACCAAGATGGAGAGAGCTGGAGAAGATGCCAGAGTCATGCATGTGGATGTGTAAGCATAGACACACTGAAGGTCAAGGTGTGACCTTGAAAATGAGGAGGGAGGGGTTCCTAATGCTGCAATCTTGGAAATTTCTTTATTAAAAGAACCTCACCATCCAAATATAGTCCGTATTCAAGCTGTACTAATGTAGGATTGCAGCTTATAGCTCATCATTGAATCCCTTTTTTTTATATCAAGAAATGTTGGATTCAACCCCTCCTGGTCAGTTTATGGATTCCTTATTATTTAAGAGTTATTGTATCAAAAGGGAACTGTGTTTTGTCACTTTAGAAGAGTTATTCACAAAGACAAATATTTATTAATTAATCACAAAGCAGCTATTAAACTAGCTAGTGTGGACCTCATCAGAACTTTTGTTACACCTGTGGCAGTGTGCACACAAGAGGATGCAGCGCTCTGAGGGGAAGGGGAGCTGCAGCCGGCTCATTACTCAAGCCCAGTTGGTGTTTGGGATAGGCACCATATTTGCAGAATCAACAACTAAGAAACCACATTTTCATGGAGATTTAGGACCTTATCCATTCTCCAGGACTCCCAGCAATGACGCCAGCCCAGCAGTGAAGTTGTTACAGGACTGTAAGAATACCTGTTCTAGGGCCCGGCAGCATGGCCTAACGGCTAAAGTCCTCGCCTTGAACGTCCCGGGATCCCATATCAGCGCCGGTTCTAATCCCGGCAGCTCCACTTCCCATCCAGCTCCCTGCCTGTGGCCTGGGAAAGCAGTCGAGGACAGCTCAAAGCTTTGGGACCCTGCACCCACATGGGAGGCCCGGAAGAGGTTGCTGGTTCCCAGCATCGGATCGGCACGCACCAGCCCGTTGCGGCTCACTTGGGGAGTGAATCATCGGACGGAAGATCTTCCTCTCTGTCTCTCCTCCTCTCTGTATATCTGACTTTGTAATAAAAATAATAAATCTTTAAAAAAAAAAGAATACCTGTTCTAACATGGGAACCAGGAAGCTTATCATTCCATGCTAGAAAGTTGGATGGGATTCACAAGGATCCACTCCTGAAAACGTTCATCCATGATCCTGCTGAACATATTTCTGGTAACGGGCAGATGGATTTGTTAGCTAACTGAACATTAGACTTCAGAGAACTGGCTACAGAGTGAGTTGAAGCTGGCCAACTAGCAGAGCAGTGGTTGTGTCAGTTTAATGGGCTAACTGGTTGGCAATGAACTAGCTGGCTGCAGGGCGGGTGAAGGGTGAGCTATACCTTAGAGAACCAAAAAACCAGCAGGAACCAAGCAGCTTTGTCTGCAGGCAAAGGAAGGGTTGTCAACGGAGCCTAGGAAGGAGTGTGCTGTCTGCATTTCCTAAGGAAGGAAGATGAGCAAATAGATCCAAGGGGTGATGGCAGGAAAACTGCAGTAACCCCACGACCAGCCTTTTATTCTTACTGCCTTTGAGAGTGAGTCACCAAAAGACCTGGGAAAATGGAGCCCCTCCTTCATGCTAGCAGAGGGAGAGCACTTCAGCATTACACAGAGTGACCGCAAACCCTCCACACTTCTGCTGCCTGTAGCCCACTCCTCAGTGTCTCCTCCTGCTTATCCCCCTTGACTTTCCCCAGAATTCTCCAGGTTCTTCAGTTGCCCCCTACTCTTACTGTCTTTTGAGCTGCCATCACTTCTGGGTTTCATTTCCTGTAGCCATCCTCAACTTCCTGGAATTACTCAACCCCAGGTGGCATTTGGAATGGCCACCATCCTCAACTTCCTGCACTTCTGTGGTCTCGCTGTGTTTGCTTTTTACAGACACATTCTGTTGCCTTAAGGAGTAAAGTCCTAGCAAGGGGTTGGTGCATCTTGCACCAGAGGGCTTGGGCTCAAGTCCCAGCTCTGGCTCTGATTCTAACTACTTGCTGATGCACACCCTGGAAGCAGCAGCAACAGCTCAGGTGCTTGAGTCCTGTCATCTGCCCCAAACTGCCTTCTGGGTTCCTGGCTTCACATGGCCCAGTTTCAGCTGCTGCAAACATTTGGGAATTCAAATAGCAGAGCAGAAATATTCTCTGTCTTTCTGCCTTTCAAATGAATAAAAATAAATTCAAAAAAGAAAAAATGTCTCCAAAACCTTTGAAATTCAACAGGAAAAAGCAGAAAGCCTTTCTGCATTTCTAGGTACATAGAGACCAGATGAAGGAATACTCCAGACAGGATGCAGAAGTTCCAGTGGCACAAGGGCTTGTAAAGGTGAGTTTCATATTTAAGAGCTGGCTGGATATTACAAAGAAACTAAAAATGACTGCTGGCTGGAATGAGAAATCAACTCAGGAACTATTCAGGGAAGTACAAAAATTTTTCATGAGAAGGGGAAAGGAGAAATAAAAACAAAGAACGGTTTGTATCAAGGAAGTGGTAGCTGAAGAGAGACTGGATCAGGGTCTCCCTTGCAAAAATGGTGGCTTCCAAGTTTTAGCACACTGCTCGGAATAAAATACAGAGGAAATTCCTAGACCTGTAAGTGGATGTTACAGGTGTGGAAACATTCTAAGGGAGAAAGGGGAAGATAACCCTCCTCGTGGCTTTTGATGAAGACTGGGGGGAGGGGGCGCTGGGGTTCTGTCTGAGTGAGATTTACCAGGAAGGAAGAAGAAGAGGAAACACTTTGGTTGCCTCTGTGACTGTTTATTCTTCCTTGACACATCAGCCAAAGATCGACAATGGCAGGGGAAGGGAGAGTTCTCCAGGTGTGAATCTCTTCTCAAACGCTGTCAGACTGGGCTCTGCACACACTGTGGCCATTGTCTCGGGGTCCAGTCTTCCCATCCTTACACCTTATGCCACCTGTTTGTGGCAGGAGAGTAGAATGTGGCTCTTGGGGGCTCTCACCCAGATACAAGGGAGACAAAAACAACCTGGTGCTTTTGCTTCCAAACTCCTGAGCCTATCTCTGGGGAACAGCCTGGGTGTGCAGAAGGCATGGCAGTCAGTATCTCATTAGTTGAAGGGAGCAGAAACTTGACTTTTGCTGGGACCCTGCTAGTGAGCACCCCACATCAGCTCAGAAACTATTTTTTTCTTGTTTGAGAAAAATTTCCCCTTAACTTTATTTTTGTTAAGATTTATTTATCCTTATTGCAAAGTCAGATATACAGAGAGGAGGAGAGGCCTTTCATCTGATGATTCATTCCCTGAGTGACTGCAACAGCCAGTGTTGAGTCGATCCGAAGCCAGGAGCCAGGAAATTCCTCTAGGGCTTGCACACGGGTGCAGCGTCCCAAGGCTTTGAGCCATCCTCAACTGCCTTCCCAGGCCACAAGCAGGGAGCTGGATAGGAAGTGGGGCTGCTGGGGTTATAACTGGCACCCATATGGGAACCCAGGGTGTTCAAGGCAAAGAATTTTGGCCACTAGGCCACTGCAGCAGGCTCTCCCCTTAAGTTTCATTCAAAATCTGCTCCTTTAGATGTTTCAGTTATGTTCTGATTAGTGAAGTGAGACTAGTGGGCAGTATTGGCTTCCAGGCCTGCCCTGCCTCCTACTCCCTGACCTTATTTCTTGACTCAGAATACAGAAGGGCACTGTGCATTCCCCAGTGGTCTTGGCATCACAGCCAGCAGGTTCGGCCTGGAGGCAGGTGCCCGGGGATCCTGCATGCGCTCCAAGGAAGCCCAGCAATTGTGCCCAGCTCCCCCGGCTGCTCCTCAGTGACACCCTCAGTGATTTCACCAGTGTGCACTAACGTCATTAACCTGCTCCCCCAATCTGTCCTCCCTACACTTCCAGATCTTCATCCTGGAAAGGTTGCCAGGCTCTGTTCCCTCTAGGCCACGACCAGAAAGAAGAGAGGGCCTCCGTAGCGCACATGCTTAGCCCATGTTGAGTTTAGGACTACAGGTCAATCTGCACTGGGTCAAAGGACGCCTTCCCCACCTGCCTCTGCAAGGGTGTTGTCTTCCACCCCATCCCGTAGCCAGGCTATGCAAGCAGTTGTTCTGTAGGACAACAATAAGCTAGCATGGTTCCTTGCAGCCTTGTGAAAGGGTTTGGGAAATGTTGGCAAAGCAAAGCTGTGGTTGTGCCAAAACAGTTTTCCTGGTGTAAGCCCATGGCAGTGTGAGGCAGGCCCAGGTCTTGTCCCCACATCTGATTATACTATAGGATTTTATGGGAACCCAACACTCACCATGCCTCCCATCCAGATCTCCTGACATATGCTGACTGCTGGATGTAGAGGACGTATCTTTAAATCAGCCACAGCTGAGAATGGAGGTTCCACTTAGGAAGCAAAGCAGCCTTCCTCGGCCTGTGCTCAAAGCAGCAGGTGCACAGCCGTGGCTGCTTGGCGTGGAGAGCGGGGCCAGCATCCCTGGGAAAGGCTGCTGCTGAATGACAGCAGGACCAGGACCATCCACCAAGGAGCTCCCTCTGCAAGCCTGATAAGTGAGGATGAGGGGAGTGAGCAGGAAGCTGACAAAAATGACCTGCTGGGTCACACAGTGCTGAGTGTCCTTGTTGGAGCTCTGAAGCGTGGAAAGCTGATGACACTGCAATCTCCCTGACCTAGAGTAATCCCAGGCAGGGAGAGCCTCCCCAGGGGGAAGTTCTCCTTCTGGGATCCAGAGAGCAATTCACTGAATAGCTGAAGCACCCAACGGGACCAGGACAACATGGCTTCAACAAGGCAAAAACAAGCACATAGAGGGCCATGTTAGAGACCTTTGTAGTCAGAAAATTAAGAGATGGTTAACAGACTCAGGAATTTTAAAGTATCAGGTCATATTGTTTAAAAAAACACTGCTTAATTTTAGCAATAAACAACTGTGTGGCTCCAGCTAGTTCCCTATGGGAAGGGAAGGAGAGTCAGCAGGCATCCGAGCACAGCTGGTTAGGTGTTATTAGGCACTATTGAACACTAGTCTAGTATTCCAGGTCAGTCCAGATGTCAGGGAAGCGCCAGCACATGATGGGGTGAGAGTTTTAACTACAAATCCATCCTATCTCAGGGAAAGAGACAGAATGCCTATACCATGATTGGCCGTAACAGCCAATCCATATGCATTGCCTATCAATTGTTTGACCCAGCTCTGTGGATTGTATCCTTTCAATCAAGCTCTAGAACTTTTCAAAGACCAAGAAAATGCTATCTACAGATTCCAAGTGTGCCTATGGGTGGTAAACACTTTTGGGAAAATCTGGGCAGAGTTGCGTCTTATAACTAGTTAGAGGAAAGGAATTCTTATTTGGGAAATTCGTAAAATAAACCCTCTAAAATCTCTTACATGTAGCAGAAGTGGCTGGGCAGACCTCCCTGCTGTGGAAACCTGGGTCAGTTCCTGAGGATCTGTGTCTGGCATCTTATACTCCTATACTTCATCACCGTGTGGCAAAAAGGACTCCTCTCCCAGATTCTGCTTGTTGAGTGTACAGCCCATCACTTCCAGCCCAGGGCCTCAGGGCTCATTAAGACCTGCAAGAAAGACAGGCTCCTTGCTTCCTGACTACTGGGCCAGTCCTGCAAACAGCAGAGAAAGAGTGGATGAGTACTCAGGTTAGAGGACTGGTAAATGAGATCCAAAATGGTGAAAGACTAGGGAGCACTGTGTAGATCACCAGAAAGGCCCTTAAAAATGGTTGTGAGAAAAGTGTAAGTACATGCTGGCTCAAAGCATGGGACAGTGGAGGGAAACCAGCGGAATGTCTGTACTGGAGAGAGCAGAGACAGGAAAGCCTGGGCAGAATGGCTCAAATGCTCAGGACAAGCCCCAAGCTCAGGAGAGGATCAGCTCCCCACAGGTGCAGACAAACTTTCCTCAAGTGCAGACCACCTTCCCTCAGGCGCAAACCAACTCACCTCAGTCATAGACCAGCACCCCTCAGGCCCAGAGCAACTCCCCTCAGACACTGCCCAGCTCTCCTCTTGTGCAGACCAGCTCTCCTTCGGCTCAGGGCAGCTCCCCTCGGGCCAGACCTGCTTCCCTCAGACACAGTTCAGCTCCCCTCAGGTGCACAGCTGGTCACCCCAGGTGCAGCCCAGCTCCCCTCAGGTGCACAGCAGGTCTCCCTGGGTACAGCCCAGCTCTCCTTAGGTGCAGATCAGCTGCCTAGGTGCAGCCCAGCCCCCCTCACATGCAGAGCAGGTTCCCTCAGGTGCACAGCAGGTCCCCTCTGGCATACAGTAACTCCCTCTCCATTGTAGCCTCCTCTAAATCTGTAAATCACCCTGTCCATCAGGGAAGCAGTTTTAGAGATGGAGAGGTCTGCCACCCCCTCATCTGGCAATACATTTAACCTTTAGTTTACTTCAAACCTATTTCTTGTTGTTTTGCTTTGGCACAGGTGTTACCAGAAAATCCTGGTGGGTTCTTTCCTCAGTTTAGTGTAGATATAAAAAGCCAGCAATCTGTTGCAGACAGAAAAGTTTATTGTGAAGAAACCAGGTGAGCAGGGAAGGGAGAGGGAAGAGGAAAGCACCTCCCAAGAGAAAGCCAGGAGGTGGGGTCTTCTGGAAAGGGGAGGGGGAGAGAAAGACAACAAAGATTTGAGGAAGGGTTTGGGATTATAAGCATTCCCTGATCCCTTCTTGTTGGGAGGGAACTTACAGGTCAGATGCTCCCCTTTGGTGATCTCTTAATCAATTATGAAGTGGATTGGTAATGTTGATGCCACCCACTGCACAGTGTGGCCAAGACCTCAGCAGGCTTGGATGGTCCCAACAGGGACAAGAACTGAGCTTTTAGAAGCAGATCTGCAAACTGGATCAATGAAAGGAGCTGGCAGGGGTTCATTAGACTGGGAGGCAGGGCAGCACTGTTAGTTATTTAAAAAGATTGGAGAGAGTTCTAGTTCATATGATATTACGATATTATTACGCGCAGCTAATTCCTGCAACCTGGTTCTTTACCGTGAGCTGAAATCACCAGACGCAATGAGGTATCTTAGGAGGTTTATTCCAACGGGGCAGGAACAGGGTGGAGGGGAAGGGGAAGGGGAGGGGGGAAGGGAGGCCGGAGGAAGAGGGCAGAGCAAAGAAGAGCAAGAGAGAGGAAGAGAGAGAGAGAGAGCAGAGAGACAGAGACCAGAGAAGGAGGGATAAGAGAGAGAGCCGCACCTGGGGGGGGGGGGGCTTTTTGTCTGCCAGGTGTAGGGGGTGGGGATTGGGAGGGATTGAGGCCAGGTCCCCAGGGGATTGGCGCCTGCAGGTGAATGCCTAGGGATGATTGGTGAATGGGCAGAGTTGGGGAGGGGGGCTGGAAGATTGGGAGGTGGGATTCAGGTGGGATTCACGTGGAATGCCAGGTTACATCTGATTGGTGGATAGCTAGGCCGGCGCGAACTTCATGAGCTGTGAGGAAGAAGGAATGGCACCGGGTCCAGGGAAGGATCTTGGAATAACTCTTTACAAGCACCTCCACCCTAATGTGCACCCACTCAGTGTTCTGCACAGATGCTGCTGTCTTTTGGGATCACAAAATCTTCCAAATGATGGTGTTGCTCATTACTGCCTCTGCAGGATGGTCCCACACTGGACACATTGGTCTACTCTTGGCGAGTATGGGGGCCCTGGGGAATATTCATGGCTACAATAAATGCCTTTTACCTCTTCCTTTCCCACAGCTTGTCACCAGAGTTAGCGGGCTGCAGTGTTTCCTTCCCTTGGAGTCTTAACAATCAACATCAGCTTGCTCAGTAGAAACTTTCATTTTCTTGTGACCAGGAAAGGAGAAAGCATAGAGGCATAGTTCCCCAAATAAGTGGCTTACATGAGAGTCACTTCACCAGGGCTTTCACAGCAAAGGGCAGGAGTGCCCAGGACACAGCAAGAGGGAGGGGTACCCTCCCTACCTTTAAGGTTCATCTTCATGCTAATGTGTGTTCAAACACCTGACTCTAAGTGGCCTCTTGTGGCTTTGTCTGTGGTGGCCTGACTCCCTCTGAGTACAAGATCATCTCATCAGTTTTCCTGGTTGTACTCTGAATGAACTCAAGGGTCTAAACCTTTTTGGACTCCCTTGACAAATCCTAGGGTCCACTTTCTGTCTAAATCCTACATTCTTAGTGATAACGCCCAGGGACAGTTGCCATAGCAGATATAAGTTTGTCATTGAGGTCATCTTCAATAACCAAAGGCCAGGCCAAATGAAAGCATTTAGGTCTCAAAAAGACATCACTTCTTGATCTCCAAGGGGATCTAACCAGATCACTGCCAATCTCTGCAGAAGGCTACCTTCTCTTACTTTGAAGAGGACTGGTTCTTCATTGCAAATAACCCGTGGTCATCATTGAGGAAGTAAAGATGCTAATTGGGAAGAAGAAAACAATCTCTGTGTTAGAGGAGACAATCAGTTCTATGTTATGGCATAGATACTTCTTGCTTCGAAATATAGACTGTCCTTATGTAGACTTATATATCACATAGAATTTCCAAAATTCTGTGGTGTCTCTATGTTGGGGGTGAATATACCAAATTCCCATGCCGTTAGCTCCCTTGTCTGTGCTACTTTGGCAAGCCGGCAGGCAGGTACCTGGCACATGTTCTGCCAGTCAACGGGTCCATGAACTGCCACGCAGGTCCTGGACTGCATGCCACTCGTGTCTGTAAAGGACAGGCTGGATGCTCAGCCAGTTCAGTGAGCCACCACTAGGGGAGCTGTGGCATTCCTGTGTTCATGTCTCCCATCTCTGTGAATAAAGACTTGCAAAAGATATCTCAGTTACTCTTTTTTCTGAACCGGATCTATTTTCCCAGGAGACAAACTTCTGAATTATTCTGTGCTGCATGAGTTTAGTACAAGGATGCACTTAGCACCACAGACATAGTGCACACTTGCTTTTCTCACTTCCAGCAGACCAGGAACCTCCTAGCTAGGGGAGAGAGGTAAGAAAGGGTGTGTAGACCCTGCAGTTCTGCCATAGGCTCTCAGCCCTGGTGATAGGCTTCACTGTTCGCATTCCATCAATGAGGGAACTCAAGCACCATCACATGGCCCAACAGGCACACAAAATTGGGAACTTGACCTGCCTGCTGAGAGCTCCCATGTAGGGACCTTTCCATGTTAGAGCACCTCCTTCCTAACTTCTATGTCAGGAGGTTTCTGTCTTTAATAAATCCTGTTTTGGGGCCCGGCGGCGTGGCCTAGTGGCTCAAGTCCTTGCCTTAAACATCCTGGGATACCATATGGGTGCCGGTTCTAATCCCAGCAGCTCCACTTCCCATCCAGCTCCCTGCCTGTGTCCTGGGAAAGCAGTGGAGGACAGCCCAATGCTTTGGGACCTTGCACCCAAGTGGGAGACCTGGAAGAGGTTCCTGGTTCCCAGCTTCGGATTGGCGCGCACACTTGGGGAGTGAACCATAGAACGGAAGATCTTCCTCTCTGTCTCTCCTCCTCTCTGCATATCTGACTTCGTAATAAAATAACTAAATCTTTAAAAAGAAAAAAAAAACTGTTTTGGAGGGGCAGCACAATGGCTCAATTGGAGGATTCTCTACCTCAAATCACCATCCCATATGGGCACCAGTTAATGTTCAGCTCCTCCATCTCCACCCAGCTCCCTGCTAATAGACAAGGAAGACAGTAGAGAATAGCCCAAAGCCTTGGAACCCGGTATGCAAATGGGAGACCCAGAGAGACCTCTTGACTCCTGTCTTCAGCTCAGCTCCGGGCACTGTGACCATCTGTGGAGTGAACCAGCAGATGGAAGAGCTTTCTCTTCATCTCTCCTCATCTCTTTAGATCTGCCTTTCCGATAGAAACACATAATTTTTTAAAAAAGTAAATCCTAGTTTTGCTCACATGAAAATCCTTTTTTATAACATCAATATTTATTGCTTTATATGAATGCTGTATTGAGAGCCCAAGCATTCAGGTTACACACAGAAATTATACAATGATGTACCACTTTATAAAGGCAGTGAACACAGGACAGTTGACAAAATCCACTTTACAGAAATTTTAAAATTCTAAATAACAAAAAGTACAGCTGAGGAAACAGGTATAAATTTGGCAGCCAGTAATTTTGACATGGAAGTTGCAGCTCACATGACTTTAAATATGTGAATTTTAAAATGCTGAATATAGAGTAATCATTGTGCTTTGTGTTTATTTGAAAAATATAACACTGGCTGTCAAAGAAGTATGTTCAAAATATTTAATTCACTTCAAAATGTCATACAAATTATGTTGGCTTCTCTGTGCCCCTAACACTCTGCTTAGCTCAGGGACATTGCTGAAGCAATATACTAATTCTTCCAGTACAGTGGTGTTTCTTACCATTGACATTTGTGTACTCTAGAATAATTTAGAAAAAATGTGTAGGAAAGCAAGCAAAAAGCCAAGGAACCAGCCTGGATCTTCTGAGCTGGTTTGTGTCAGCGGGGTAAGCGCCCATTCGCTAACACAGCAGGCTACTGTTGGAGCCCAAGTTCAAGAGGAGCACGTCTTATCAACAACCATGTTTCCTCCCCAGGCTCCTCAGGGGCAGACACAAGAACCGCAGCTTCAACAGATTCCTGGGGATGTGTTTAACCTGGGGTCTCAACAGACAAGGTGTGCAGGGCTTCACAAGGGCCAGATTTTATTTAAAGTATTCAGGAGAGAAAGAAAATGCCTTCTGAAAGAGATGAACTCAATCATTACCAATAGAAAAGGTAATCATTGTATTCATCTCTTATAGAAACAGAAAAATATAACATTTCCCCTCTTAGAAAAGTATATAGGTATATGTGTGTGTGTGTGTGTGTGTGTATGTGTGTGTGTGTGTGTGTGTATGTGTGTGTGTGTGTGTGTATGATTTAAAGTTCCATTGTACACAAACAATAAAACCTGGAAATCCCCATGAAACCCTACAATTCACATGTTAAAATATTGAAACTATGACCAAAACAGGAAAACGGCCAAAGCACTCACACACAAGACAAACAGCTTTCTTTCTGAGGCAGGCCCAGGGGTCAAAGGCCAGGGCTTTAAAGGGTGGTCAGGAGGAGGGGTTGCTTGTTAGGGGTCACCTACCCAATCTGTAGCCACAGCTGCCTCCCCCACCAACTGCCACTTTTATCAGTGCCAGCTGCAGCTGCTTCCTGCTAGACCAGGTTAAAAACCGCAAAATCAGTGGCACTTTCTGAAAACTGAGGTAAGCTTGAGCATTTTGCCCTGCCTCCTCTCTGCTGGGTATTTCTTCAAGCTTTGAGTGCACTCCTGATCAGTTCCTGGCCCTTTGTCTCCATGCAGAGCTGAGGAGTGTCGGACTCTGACTCATTCTTGGGATAGGATCAGTCAGCTTGCAACACTCGGGGCCCAGTGAGCCTAGTAATGCCACTTGGGACTGAAGAACACTGTTTCTGGGAGAGTAACCCCCAAGTCATTATCTCCAGCCATCTGATTTGTTGAAGGACAGAATGGTGAATTTTATAGGCTCTAGGTTGAAGGTTACTGTCTTACAATGTTGGGGTACAGTGGCACAGTACAGGTAGTATGCAGTCAAGGATGTTTACATAGGTTTAGAAACCACAGGGAAGAAATAAAGGTGGTTCCACTTGTCTTTACTTTTTTTTTTTTTGTAACTACTCTTGATTACTTGACGGCAATAGTTTAGGTTTCAAAGTGTATGACTTTGAGCTGCTTAGCATCGGACATTTAAATGGTCAAAGTAAGGAATCTTCCATGGGAAGACCAAATATTGTTCCAGAATTTAAGCACACTGACATTGGAAGGCATCTTCTCCATGTGCCTATTTTCTAGTTCTCTTGTCATCATAAACTGGAAAACAGCATATTGTAAGTAACCCATCCTAGCTGATACAAATGAGCTTGCTGGGCCTGGCACGATGGCTCAATGGCTAAATTTTCACTTGCAATCAGCAGGATTCCCTATGGGCACCCGTTCCTGTCCCACCTGCTCCACTTCCCACCCAGCTCCCTGCTTGTGGCCTAGAAAAACAGTGGAGGATGGCCCACGTCCTTAGAACCCTGCACCCACATGGGAGACCTGGGAGGATTTCCAGACTCCTTTCTTCAGGTCGGCTCAGCTCTGGCTGCTGTGACCACTTGGAGAATGAGCTAAGCAGTAAAAGATCTTCTGTCTATCTTTCTGCAAATCCGCCTTTCCAATAAGAAAATACATAAATCAGAAAAACTGAGGTTACTGAAAAGCAGTGTTTTGGAAGAAAGCAAATGATTGTCATTGCTGTAATCTATCCCTGCTCATTTGACAGTAAGCATTATTTAAGAAGATGCAGAGCATACACAGCCAACATCACCACAGAGTTAAAATCCTCAAAAATGAAGTTGCTATTCTTCAGACAACGCAGGAACTCAAGATAACTGCATTTCTAAGAAGTTAGCAAGAGCAGATCTAGCACATTATTAGCAAGGGAACTAAATTATAGGGATCAGAGAAGAAGTAAGCAAAATTGAGAAACAAAAGCAATACAAATGATCAATAAAATGTTTTATTAAAAGATAAAGCTGAGAAACATTAAACCAGACTAATGAAGCAAAACCTAAAATGTTAAAAAGGAGACACTACAACTGAATGCTTACTAAAATCAAAATGGCTGCTGGCAAACAAGACAAATGCTGGTGACAACATGGATAGGAAAACAGCACTGTGGGTGGGCTGTGCGCTGTGCAGTCACTGTGGGCAGCAGTGTGGAGATCCCATCAAACACTGGGCATGCATGTCTGTCTGATCCAGAGATTGCCCTACTCCAGACCCAGCCAAAAGACATTAAATCATTGTGTCAAGTAGATATTGGCTCTGTCCTGCTTATTGCAGCATTGTTCACACAAACTGAGATGTGAAAACACCTAGCATCCCTAATAATCCAAGACAGGTGTTGTAGCTGATCAAGGTGAAGGTCCAGGTGAGGCCAGTGTTGTGGTGCTGCACATGAAGCTGCCACCTGCAGCACCAGCATCTCATATGTGTACTATTTCCTGTCCTTGCAGCTCCACTTCTGATCCAGGTTCTCTGCTGGTGGACCTGGGAGGGACGCGGAGGATGATCAGGTCCTGGGCCCCTGCACCCATGTGCGAGAAAGCCCCTGCCTCCTGGCTTCAATCTATCCCAGTGCTGGCCATTGCAGCTATGAGGAGTGAGCCAGTGGGTGGAAGATCGCTCTTTCTGTATAATGTACACTATGCATCGGTGACTCTAACTTTCATATAAACCAGGAAATTTAGAAAAAAAACTATCACTGCTTGCCATCATCCCCAAATGGAGTGCTGAATCAAGATCTACCTGCTTTGGGGCCCGGCGGCGTGGCCTAGTGGCTCAAGTCCTCGCCTTGAACGCCCCAGGATCCCATATGGGCGCCGGTTCTAATCTCGGCAGCTCCACTTCCCATCCAGCTCCCTGCTTGTGGCCTGGGAAAGCAGTGGAGGACAGCCCAAAGCTTTGGGACCCTGCATCCGCGTGCGAGACCTGGAAGAGGTTGCTGGTTCCCGGCTTTGGATCGGCGCGCACCAGCCCGTTGCGGCTCACTTGGGGAGTGAACCATCAGATGGAAGATCTTCCTCTCTGCCTCTCCTCCCCTCTGTATATCTGCCTTTCCAATAATAATAAATCTTTAAAAAAAAAAAAAAGATCTACCTGCTTTGTTTCCAATGGAGCTTCCAATGATGTACCTGGGGAAGGCAGCACTTGCTGGATGAAGCACCCGGGTCCCTGAGCCCTCTGTGGGAGAACTGGGTGAGATTCCCAGCTCCTGATTTCCACCTGGTCCAGCCCTGTCTGTTGCAGTCATGTGGGGAGTGAAGCAGCAGATGAGAAAGCCTTCCACCTCTCACTTGCTCCCTCTTTACCTCCCTGCCTCCTTTTTTCTTCATCCTCCTTCTCTTTGATGCTCTGCCTTTTAGCCCAGATCTACTATATTGAACTCAATTACTTTGTTTAGATGTTGAACAACATCACTCTTACCTCATTAATCAATCACTAAGCTCAAGAAAACCGCTTACTGTTTCAACATAAAGTCTAAGGGCTTGGCTTTGTTACACTTTTCTAGAATAGAGCCTTTCAATGATCAAAATGGAAGAAATTACTATGGTAAAGCTAATGTACATAAGGTAACACAAATAAAGAACTCAGGGTAATGGGGATAAAATGAAACTTTATTGAAAGTTAGGTAAATTCAAGTAACAAAACAATTAAATATTTCAAAGAACAGGAACTGGAGAAACTCTAAGGGCAGAGAATTTTTAACCTCCATTCAAGTGTCAAATGATGACTTATGAAAAACCTGCAAAAGCTATCTCAGCTTTACAGATCCAGTACAGATTGGTCTCACATGGCTGGTAGGATGTTTAGCAAATTAAGCAGCAGCTAGCACACCCAGGAAGATAAAAAAAAAAGGATTGAGTCAAGCACAGCAACAGAGAACCATGAACTCAGTCGCAGACTGAACGCAAACCCCCACAGCCTCAGTCAGGATGGTTTCTGTTTTCTGCTTTTGGCCTTTTTAAAAGTTGGATTTTTTTTTTAAATTTTGGAATGCCATTATACAGCTTGGACTGGTCTGACGCTGACAGATGTTTACCCCTAAGTCAGTCCCAGAAGCCAAGTGGAGAGCAGCCCTCAAAATTGAACCGCTCACTTGCCCATGTCAGAGTTGCAACATGCCGGAGACCAGCTCCAGCTGACTGAGAGCTTGCAAAGGATGCGTGGATCGGCGAGACTGTAAGAGGAAATGAGAAGACACAGACCACTATGGCTTGATGCTCATAATGGACAACTCAGAAAAGTTGCCTTCTTTATTTACACACAAATCATCACAAACTTTTGCACAATATCCAATTGTTTCATTTTTACATCATGGTTAAGAAAATGCAAAAAACAATCCTAACATATTATTTACTTTAAGGAAAACATTTTTGGCAAACCATTACTCATTGAAATCTGCAGTGACCTGGCTGAAGCCAGGAATTCCACGGTTGGCAGCGCATGCAGTTACATAGTGAGAAGTAGTTTACTTATACTCAAAATTAATCTTATACTCAAACTCAATTTCTACTAAACACAAACTAAGATTGATTAAGATATTATTAAAAGATTATTGAATTAAAAGATTATAAATGAAAGGATTTTATAAAAGCATGTAACATAGGTTCTTTGCTAAATCTTATAATCAAGTCATGCATTAATTACTGTCACCTTCACCTACTGCTGATTCAATTGTTTTTTTTTTCTTTTGTTAAAGGGCAGTGAAAGGGATCAAGGAAGCTCAGCCAATCTACAGAGGGCCTTTACAAAAAACTTCCTTTTATCTATATAAACTGTTTTCTTTCCCTTAATATAAGTGCCAATATAAGACAAAAGTTTTTATAAACTGATTTCTTTCCCTAAACATAAGTACCAATATAAGATAGAGATTTTAAGCCACTTTGAGGGGGTTCACATTTGTTTCCCTTTAGAAGATGCCCCATGTACTTTTGCTTTCTATGGTGAGAAACTAGAATGCATCATATCATGTGCTGTAACAGTTCAAGGCACATGGTAAACAAACTCTTTGTACCTCCATAATTGCCATCAGTTCCAAGATATTATCAAGCCATTTCTTAAGGAAAACATTACTTATACTAGGGCAAATTCCAGGACAAAAGTGGGCGCATAACAGGATTTTTGGAGACACTGTGGGCTCAATTGTACTATTGTATACTTTTAGCTGTGTGTCATAGCCTTACGTCGCTAAAGATGTTTTTATCATAACATGATTGATCAATTTGAGGTGTCATACTAGTTACAGGAATCACTTCCCATTAGCAGAAAAACAGCAACACCACCCTCAGGAGAATTCTATGAAACATCAGAGAGGTGATTGAGTGTCCATACAACGGGGTGAGGCAGCAATGAGGTGACCAGAGACATTCCGCCGGGCCTTGCCTCGCTGCTAGAAACTCCTCGTAGCCTTGCTAACCAAGGAGCAGTGCTCATGACACACCCATGCCATCCGACCCAACTGCATGGCTCCCCACAGCAACGCTGGTATTTGTACGAAAAAGAGGGGGAAATCGTTAGCCAGACAAAAACAAAAGCAGCTGCAGCCTGCCTCATGTCTCCGATGAGTTTACGCACACACTCCTCTTCCATGCACAGTCATGAGGAAGGAACACATGGTAAATCAATTCAAGATAACCGACTGTATGTACACCCGCAGATGCCCACCTGCCATAATGCAGCTTCAAGCTTTACTAATTTTAAATGGGTAAGAGCTGTAACTCATATAGAGCAACATTTGAAAGCTGAGTTATTCTCATTTCTATTCCACCATGTAATGAGGCACCACTATCAATGGCACGCGCTGCTTGTCAGGATAACTGACAGTGGACAGGGCACGAGAACGGAGCTTCCGCACCCCGCCCTTCCTGCCTCCTCTCGTGCCATTCATGTTAATTGAAGGTGCAGAACGTGCACACTGCCTCTCCTGTCTTCTGCACCATCCACAACTGACAGAGCAGAAATTACTCCGGAGGCTCCGCACACCCGGCCCCTCCTGGCTGCTACTGTATTAGATTAAGTAAACTATAGGAAAACTGAGTAAGTCCCTTCCTGCTTGAGCTTTCAGATCGGCGCGATAGTGTAGTGATTAAAGTCCTCGCCTTGCACACCCGGGATCCCACATGGGCGCCGGTTCTAATATCAGCAGCCCTGCTTCCCATCCAGCTCCCTGCATGTGGCCTGGGAAGGCAGACAGCCCAAGTCTTTGGGGCCCTGCACCCAAGTGGGAGAGCTGGAAAAGGCTCCGGACTCCTAGCTTTGGATTGGCTCAGCTCCAGCTGTTGCAGCCACTAGGGGAGTAAACCATAGGACAGAAGATCTTCCTCTCTGTCTCTCCTCCTCTCTGTATATCTACCTTTCCAATAAAATAAATAAATAAATAAATCTTTTAAAAAGAAAAAAACCCTGCCTTCTACTGCTCCAGGTGTGTAACGGGAGCTGCTGTCACCAAGCTTCAGAAATAAAGATTCCTCTTAATATCCTACACTTTGAAAAAATATATCTTACACGTTGATCCTGTTGATCTCTGTCACACTCCACAACAACCTTATAGATTTGTGCAGGTGAAGAATGACAATTTTTCTATGTGAGCACACAAAACTAAATAAGATTAAATAGCAAGCAAATAAAATATGCAACAAGGGCCTGGTGCACTAGCCTAGCAGTTAAATCCTTGCTTTGAATGTTCTGGGTTCCCGCATGGGTGCTGGTTCTAATCCCATTAGACCTGCTTCCCAACCAACTCTCTGCTTGTGTCCTGGGAAAGTAGTCAAGGATGCCCCAAAGCCTTGGGACCATTGTACCCACATGGGAGACCTGGAAGAGACTTCTGGCTCCTAGGTTTGGATCAGCACAGCTTTAGCCACTGCAGCCCCTTGAGGCATGGATTAACGGATGAAAGATCTTCCTCTCTGTCTCTCCTTCTCTGTATATCTGACTTTGCAATAAAAAAATAAATCTTTAAAAATATGCAATGAGGTTTTCCAAAAATGTTTAGATTTTTCAGTCCTAGGTGATTGAGCTTGAAATGCCGTATGGCTTCGGGGCACCTGCTTAGACATAGATTTGAGTGTCTCGGATGATTGATGACGGGTTCCATCCTTCCCACTGTGACTGTAGAAGCAGCTTCTGTTCACCTACGTGTGCATTGCCCAGGAGAGCTGAGGAACAGCTTTCAGCTGCTTTGATTTCCTCCAGATAGCACTCTTGTCCTCCCACTAGATAATGTGCAGGTAAGGATGTGAGGAGGCGTGTAAGGAAAGGTCAGTGCTTAAACATGATGCAGAAACATGCAGCAAATGGCTGCTGAAGAAAGTGAGTGGGACCAAGGGGGAAATGGATATTACAATTCATATCATTTGTGTTCTATATGATTTTGCTTTCTGCATCAAGCACACATTGATGTGCCTGTGGGTGCGAGGAGAAGGGGAAGTAGCAAAGGTGAGGCCAGAGAGCGCAGTATCTGCTCTGGGCAAGAGCTTAGGAACAGGTGTTCGAGTGCACATGAAATGAAATGGTCTTGAGGTAGAGGACTCAATGGGAGGACAAAGCAGAGCATCCCAAGTGCTCAGTCGATTCAGTCATCTCCATCCTCAATTCCTGCTGAGTTGTTGTTCAGCATTCTGCAAATGTGAAGCTCGCTCCTGTGGTCTGTGTCCATCTCTCCACCTGCACTCTTCTGTGTCCCACAGGCAGTTGCTGCGGTGTGTTCAATTGTGCCCTGCCCTCTTGAGGGGTGGGCAGGAGGGAACTTCAGCAAGATGCATTTCCCGAGTACCTAGGGGTTTTAATGCCTGGATATTCTCTTTAGTGTTGGCACCCCAGTTTCACTAACGGACTGTGGAGTGGCCGCGCAGGATCTTATTTCTATCTGGAGACCAGCCTTCACTTGATGCTGTAAGGGTCATGAAGATGGCTGCCTTGGATTGCAATGCTCACCTTCATTCCAGGCCAGTGAGCCTGTGTCACCATAAGAAAATCTTAACAAAGGCAGGCAGTCTAAGCTACCACAGTGGCTAGGAGTTAGCCTCTCTCAGAACTCCCAACCTCATCAGGAAATACAAGACTCTTTCTAGCCCCTATTCTATCAGCAGCACTCAGAGTATGGATCACAAGCCCTTCATCTGACATCAGCTAACTAAATATGCACTCATTTGTTGAAGTACAAACCTACTTTTGCAAAATTCTTGCAGTTTTGTTTGCATTCAAAGTGTCTCCACAGCTGTTTTATCACAGAATGCTTCATTCTGTAATAAAAGTGTATGCACTGTGAAGATTCACTATGGATACATGTGCCCCCAGGATGAAAATTATATGAATGTTGAACAAGACTGCCTGGCAAACAGCTTGTGTGCCTCTGGCCTCCGACCCCCGCTCACACTGAGGAGAGAAGCTTCATTCCGAGCCCGGCACAATAGCCTATTGGCTAAAGTATTTGCCTTGCTCACGCTGGGATTCTTAAGGGAGCCAATTCTAATCCTGGCAGCCCTACTTCCCATCCAGTTCCCTGCTTTGCAAAGCAGTCGAAGGTGGCCCAAAGCCTTGGTACCTTGCACCCATGTGGGGGATCTGGAGGCAGCTCCAGACTCCTGGCTTCAGATTACCTCAGCTCTGGTCATTGCAGCCACTTGGGAAGTGAGTCATCAGACAAAAGATTCTTTTTTCTGTCTCTCCTCCTCTCTGTATATCTGACTTTCAAAAAAAATATATTAACAAATAAAGAAGCTTCATTCTTCATTTACATCATGGAAACGTTCTCTAAAGGAACAGTGGAGTAAAGGTTCTACTGGAGATGGCTGGTTCTTGGAGGAGCTGTAGTTTCCTATTCAGCACCTCCTGGGCATGAACACGTGAGAACAGAGCCTGAGGCCTTCCCTTCAGGGAAAGGAGCTGGCCCGGCCTTGGCTGCACGGGCAGGCTTCCTCAGGGGCCGAGAGCCCTCTGGTCTGTCTTGCTCCCTACAGAAGGGAGCCAAGGACCGCAGCTAGAGGGCGTGTGACTCCGCTGAAGCTGGATCATCTAAGAACGGGAGCACAGGCTGCTCTGCTAAAATGTTTTGCTCCAATTTGCTGGCATGGCCTGGACAGGACACTGGCCCTAGTGTTGTCAACCAAGCAAATATCCCACTAATCCAACTTTTCTCCAACCATGGCTCTTAGATGTTTGCGGATGCTTTCCTGTCTGTTAACTCTCACCTGCTTTAATTGCAGACCACAGCAGTTTGTACTTCAGGGAGTGAGTTTCCTCTCACCACTTGGTGGTAACATGAGGGTGTTCAGTACTGTTGCGAGGGCATATGGCCTTCCTGCTAGGGTCTGCCTTCCTTTCTGTCTGTGGTGAAGAGCAGATGCCATCTGCCAGGGTCTCAGGGGCCTGTGGGTGTTGGGTTTGTGCAATGAAAAGCAAAACTGCTGCCTGTCCTCTTTCTCAGGGGCTCAAATCAACTTTGCTTATTTACTTGATGTTTTCCTCATGCAAAAACACTTCTGCCTACTGTATGTACATGTACTCTGCCTGATTTTTCTTTTTTTTTTTTTTTTTGACATATTTTTTCAATGATTCTTTGACTTCATCCAGGCAAAGGCAAGATCAAAACTGCGGCCACTGCAGCTCTCCCTGACTCCGTTCTTCACTTGTTCCTCAAGGATGTCCCGGCTAGGGAGCACTTGGCAACAGGCCGTGCATTTAAAGCCACTCCGGCCATGTGAGCCTTTCAGGGGTCTTCACCCTGGGCCTCTCCTCCAGAGCTAGAGGCTCTGCTGGGCTAGCAGCCTGGAGACCCTCTTCTTGCTCTTTTGTGTCAAAGCTAGCCTCACCGTCGATGATCATACGCCTTGTAAGCACAGAACAGCTGGCCTCCTAGGGGAGTTTCCCAGCTTGGGTCAGTTCTTGTACTCTTGCCCTCTTCTTTGGCAGCAGCAAGCCATCCCGTGTGACTCATTTAGCATTTAGCCTGTAAAAAGGGAGTCAATGATACTATGATGGAAAAGTGGAACATTGTAACAGAAAAGAGCTTTTTGTGGCTTAAATCCACAGAATTCTTTTTTAAAGAATTTATTCTATTGAAAAGTCAGATTTACAGAGAGAAGTAGAGATAAAAGCCTTTGTCTGTTGATTCACTACCCAAGTGGCAACAACAGACAAATCTAAGCCAATCTGAAGCCAGGAACCAGGAGATTCTTCCAGATCTCCCATGTGGGTGCAGCGTCCCAAGGCTTTGAGCCATCCTTGATTGCTTTCCCAGGCCACAAGTAGGGAGCTGGATGGGAAGTGGAGCAGCTGATGGACATGACCTGGTGTCCATATTGGATACACGGGGATGCCAGGTGCTGGGGTCCATGCAGTGGTTGTGAATGACACAAAGATGTGAAGAGAACAGCTCCTCTGTTTGGCAACACCCAGAGGAGCTTCCAGCTGTTTAGCAAGGCTCAGCAGATGTCTCTCCAACCATCTTGACACAGTCTCACCACCTTTTACATGGACACTTAACCACCCCACAAGGAATTCAATTGAGGCAGCGTTGCTTGCATTTAGCCACCAGGCCTTCACGCCGGACCCTCCCTCTGTCCTTATGGCTGCCTCTGTCAGTGCTGTGTCCAGCTCAGCTGGTGGCACTCAGGAAGCTGGAGGCTGATCAGCTTGTATGTTTCTAAAAGGCCCAATGTGACTGCTACAGCCCAGACCACATTGATGAGTCAGAGCTCGCTCAACTGCAGGAGGCAATGGTGTGTTTTCTCTCCTCTTCCTCCACTACTTTTGTTTTCTGGGCCCATTTTCCATTCATGACGGATACCTCTCTATGCAGGCAAGCCGTGTGTGCATGTTTTTCTCATCTGCTGAATAAAAGGCATTGTATATATATGCCAGATGTAGAATTCCTCTCTTCCAGCACAAGAACCTGCAATAAACATTGACTGTGAATATGAATATTGAAGCAAAAACCGACAGAGGTAAGTGAGAAGCAGTGATGGCAGCAGTAGAGGGAGATGCCACAGCTCAGTTTCAGCAAAGGAGAGAGCAGTCAGACAGGAAGTCAGTGAGGAGCACCAAGCTTCAATCACTGCACAGGCAAATGGACGCACCAGCCCTACAGGACACGCCACCTAGGAGCTGCTGAACGCAAATTCTTCTCAGCTGCCATGGAGCAGTCTACAAATGGGACCACCTGTTAGTTTGGGAATCAGTCTCAAAACTTAAGAAAATTGTCATCGTACCAATGTCTTTCCTAACTGCAGTGGAGAGAAAATAGAAATCAGTGCTCTATAGGGTCAGCACTGTGGTATGGTAGGTTAAGCTACCACCGGCTGAGTTGGTATCCCATATGTGTACCAGCGTGAGTCCTGGTTGCTCCTCTCCTGAGTCAGCTCCCTTCTAAAGAACATGACAAGGTGTGGGGCATGACCCAAGTGCTTGGGCCCCTCCATGGTATGGGAGAAAATTGCAGCTTCTAGCTTCTAGCTCCTAGCTTTGTCCATGGCCCAGTACTGGATGTTTTGGCCATTTGGAAATGAAACAGCAATAGTAAATTCTCTCTCTCTCTCTCTCTCTCTCTCTCTCTCTCTCTCTCTCTTCCTTCCTTATTCTCATAATAACTCTGGCCTTTTCAATTTTTGTTTTGAATATTGTTTACATAGTTGAGTGGGATGCATGCCCATGTGGACCTCTGGTTTGTGGAGGGTCAAGGTGTGGAGGAATGGGGGAGGAACAGGGGTTGGATAAATGGTTCCATTTTTTCCTATTTCTCCTCTATTGCAGGGTGGTGTGCGGTGGCAGAGAGTGCTGCTTTTGCGGCCAAACCACATCAGCACCGGGAGGTGAGGGCAGTCATTTGATGATGCCTTAAAGGTTGGAGTTTGTGGAGTCCCAACAAGAATATAGGGCACCTGGTTCTTGACGGCCACCTGAGTGCATTTGTGTACAATAGAATCAACCCCTGTGATCCCAACAGGACAAGAACAAGGAGGCCAAAGTCTCCTGTCCCCAAAGCTCTCACAGATGCCTCCACTTGGACAATACCAACTAACAATAGAAGCTGTGTGAGTTTACAGCTGGGAACAGAGCAGGGGCTGGCAGCTTCCACAAGGCTTTACTCTGCCTAGCCTGCCAATATCTCCAGGACACCATGCAGTAGCACTGCACAGCTGTCTCTCTTCCCTGCCCATCAGGGCCATGTTCAAGTGCAGGGGCTCAGGCAAGGCATGCCAACTACAGGCAGCTGGTGCCACTCCTGTGCTAGGCAGATTAGGCAGGTAAGCTGCTTAGCACCTCTGCATGTCAGGGAGCAGGTAAGTGGATTAGAATCCTCACATGTCCTCTGGTTAGGTGAGGCTACAAGGCAGACTAGGCACGCCACAAAAGCTACCATAACATAGTACCACAAGCATAGAATGACACACGTCCATCTGGCAGCCAGAAGCCAAATTACAGGCCAGGATCATGGTCCCTTCTGAGGCTGTGACAGGAGGCCTGCTGCAGGGCTCTCCAGCAGCACTGATTGCTGGCCACTCAGCAATTCCCAGGCCATGGACACAGCCTCAGTCTCCACCTTCATAATCACAGTAGTCTCCCTTTTCATCTTTTATGAAGAAAAAACATCAGATCTATTTATTTGAAAGGTAAAGTGAGAGAGAGTGAGAGAGAGAGAGAGAGGTCTCCCATCTGCTGGTTTACTCCCCCAATGGCCGCACTGGCTGGGCCTGGGATGATTTAAGGCCAGGAGACAGAGGGAGCTGGATCAGAAGGGAAGCAGCTGGACCATGCACCTGTGCCCGTATGGGATACCAGCTACCAGCACTGCAAGCAGAAGCTCAGACTGCTCCAACAAGGTGCTGTTCCCTTAGCGTTATCTAACTCCCAAAGGCTATTCAAGCCCTCTAAAATGAATGTCAGATCCAGGGGTAAGACTTATGGTGTTGGGCCCGGCAGCATGACCTAGCAGTTAAAGTCCTCACCTTGAACACGCCGGGTTCCCAAATGGGTGCCGGTTCTAATCCCGGCAGCTCCACTTCCCATCCAGCTCCCTGCTTGTGGCCTGGGAAAGCAGTCGAGGACGGCCCAATGCTTTGGGATCCTGCACCCGCGTGGGAGACCTGGAGGAAGTTACTGGCTCCTTGCTCCAGATTGGCAGAGCACCGGCCGTTGCCATCACTTGGGGAGTGAATCATCGGGTGGAAGATCTTCCTCTCCATCTCTCCTCCTCTCTGTATATCTGACTTTGTAATAAAAAGAAAAATCTTATAAAAAAAAAAAGACTTATGAGGTCATTCCCCCAGGCCACTATCTCACTGCCCCTTTTTTGTACACACTGAGTATTGGGAAACATAATTGAGTAGTGTTAAATTCTGAGACACCACACACCTCAGTGAGAAGGGAACCTTGCCAAACTTGCTCTCAGGAAGGTCACTGTTGGTCTCTAACCAGATGACCAGCCCAATCACACTTTCCAGTGGGCAGCACAGGAACTATCCAGCTATTTCCTAATTAGAGACCACCAGTTGCGAAGATTTCTGCAGAGAAACACCTGCCCAGTTGAGCAACGCATGAGGTCTCAGGGAACTCCTCTAAACCCATGACACTCAACACGCTCCCTGAAGCTCCCACTCAGGAACACCCCGTCTGCTTTCCTTTCCTTCTTTTCACAATCACTTGTTGAAAAACTTCTCTAGAATCTATCTCTAATTTTTATTTCTATAAATAATTAAGGAATGAGCCCACAGATTTCACTAAGCACACTCCCTCCTGGGCGTGCCCTGCAACCAATTGAGTTGTGCAGAACGGCAGCAGAGGGGAGAATGCTGCCATGGGCTCTGGGCACCCCATCAGCCCCTAAGGGACTCGGGGGGGGGCAGGGCTACTCTCCTCTCCCAGGATGACTGAATAACAGTGACAGCTCAGACAACACGATTCTTCCTTCCTTCTGTTACCTCCAAAGACAAAGCACTCAATGCAGGGACCAACACCAGATCCTAAACCCTTGAGAGGCCCAGTCGGCCAGTGTGCGCTCTGGGAAGAGGCTCTGCAGTGCATTCCCAGCAAGTACAGCTTCTTCAACTCCCCAAGACCACCAACTAGGGTCAGCCAGGAGCCTAGAAAAATCAGCATCGTAGAAGCCAGTGAACCTCTAGAGCCTTTCTAACAAGTTAGATCAGTTTTAACTATGCTTCATTAACCTTACTTCATTAAAAACACAGTTGTTTTCAGATCCTATAAACACATAAACCACTCACTAGGGTGGGATGTAGGTCACCACACTCAGCAGGACATGATTTTGACAAGCAGTTCCATGCATGAGTATTCATGCTTACATGGTACTTACAAGAATGTCAGATACAATGACAAATACAATCTAAACAACCTACAAATCTACAACCACCCCATGTCTCTCTCTCTCATGCTCACTCTCACTCTTTCCCCTTGATCCCTTGCAGCAAAAGCATAGATGCTGCAGCCACACATAGGCTAGTAGATGAGCAATTTCAAGTATCCACCAGTTTGTTTTGGATTCCCATCCTCAACTTGACCACTGAGTGAATTCCACTGTGATTTCTCAATCAGACTGATTTCTGAGGTAACAGGCAACCTAGGCAGGTCTCTTCATTGTGGGAAAAGGGGACATGGATAAGCAAAAGGGGATCCAGGTCCCATGTGAATGAGCAGGAAACAGGGGCGTGGAGCCTGATGGATGGGGAGTGGAGGGAAAGAAGGACAGAGAGCAGTGAGAAGCTGAGAGCAGAGAGAAGCTGAGAGCAGAGACAGCAGGCCACATGTCTCAGATGCAGTCAGGGCAACAGGCACCACCAGTGACTTCCATGGTGGCCTGGGGAGCCATTTACACTGGGAGAGTCTCAGTGTCATGAATATATTCCAAGGACAGTCACCTTTTATTACAGGCAAGAACTGTTCTCAGCAAGCCCCGATCTCAACTGCTCCACTAGCTGCCCTGGGTGCCATTGAGAGCAGAGATTTCTCCATTAGGCTTGCTTGAACCTGTTCTTTTTTTTCGTATTTATAGAAAGGGCAATATGCTAAATGTGCAACAATATCTGCTTTATTATTTTTGTTTCATTTCTTTTATATTTGAAAGTAAGATAAAAGAGAGGAGGAGAGACAGCAGGATCCTCTGTCTGCTAACTCATTCCCCAGTGGTTACAATGGCTGGAGTGGAAACGATCGCTAGGCAGCAGCCAAGAGCCTTTCCCAGGTCTCCCATATAGGTGCAGCGTCCCAAGGCCCTCAGCCATCCTCCACGGCCTTCCCAGGCCATAAGCAGGGAGCTGGGCAAAAGCAGGACTGCAGGAATTATAACTGTACGGGATCCGGGCATGTAAAGGCAAGGAACCCAGCTCCTACAGTACACTGAGGCACTCATCTGCTTACACTCAATTGTCTTCACAATGGTTTTTAAAACATATGTAACAGAAAGAATATTCTCATTAAGCCATCTTGCTCAATTCTTGCAAGCTCGGGTTGTCAGCATGGTGACATTTTAGGAAGCTCTCCAGTGTGAACTCAGACTTGGATTCTGGCCAGGTGGGGCCATATTTGTGTGGCAACAGAGCTAAGAGTCAGAAAATGGGAAACTCGTAACACAGTGGTTCCTGAAAACCATTGAGAGGTGAAACCATGAAAATTCTATTTCCTTTCTTCCTCTAATTGTATAAAATACCCTCAGGTGATGGGAGGTGTGGCTATGGAGCTCCAAACCTGGTCCTCTCTCACACACACAGAAGGCCCAACATTGACCCTGCGGTGAGGAAAGAAAGTAGTGTTTACAGCAAAAGTGTCTGGCAAGGATCAAGTGTCTATGGTAAATTCCTGGGCTCCCTTTGGAGTCAGCGGTGGGAGTTCTTACAGGTAAACTTGGGGCTGAGAGGTGTGTGAAAAGAGTTAAAGTCTTTGTACATAAGCCTGTCTTCAGCTGAGGCTACCCAGAGTCTGACCCAAAGTTAATTCTCATGCTTGCAGCTGGTTGCTAGGAAACTGAGAAGAGCTGCCTGCGCCCAGTGCTTTCGTGTCCAAAGTCTCCCAGCCAAGCTCAGCAACAGCCATTTCAGCCAAGTGGGGAGAAAGCTAGTGGGTGGGAGATCTTTTTGTCTCTGCTCTCTGTAAATCTGCCTTTCCAATACAAACAAGCACAATCTCACACAAAAATAGCACTTGTTGCTTTAACAGAAGATTAATGAACAAAACTAGGTTCTAATTCTGAGTCAGTGTACTTTTGATATTAAATTTTAGATGAAGTTATAAACAACACTTTAAGAATTACGGTCTATTTTCTCACTCATATTCTCAGATATATGCCCCTAAAACCTTGTATTACTTGCTCAAACCTTCTGCAACTCACTTGGATGTTTTAGTAGTTTTGTCTTATCTTTCCCTTGAATAGTTATTCTCTTGTATGACATTTTTGCAAGCAATGCTTTACTTGATCAAAAAGTCCTCTTTTTCTCAGATTTAGTTTTATATTTGCTATTGGAAAGGCAGATTACAGTGAGAAGGAAAAACAAAGATCCTTCATCCACTGGTTAACTCCTCAGGTGGCTGCAATGACTGGTGCTGAGCTGATCTGAAATCAGGAACCAGGAGCCTCTTCCAGGTCTCCCACATGGGTGCAGGGTCCCAGACTCTGGGCCAACCTCTCCAGCTTTCCCAGGAAAGAAGCTAGGAGCTGGAGGGGAAGAGGAGGAGACAGGACATAAACCAGACGTCATGTGGGATCCTGAAACATGAAGGTGGAGGATTAGCCAATTAAGACAACAGGCCAAGTCCCCAAAATTCTTTTTCATAACAGTTCTCATGAGGAACACATTCTCTTGCTTGTGACTCAGCTTTCATTTGCTGATTTCTTCAATTACATTGTGAAATTTAATCCTTTAAACTTCCCCAAATTAAGAATAAATAATCTGGAAAATGGTGTGGTACCCTATTACCTTGAACGCAGGTGTCCTCACCTTGAACGCTGCCCTGCTTCCAAACCAGGTCACTGCTTGTGGCCTGGGAAAGCAGTCTAGGACAGCCCAAAGCCTTGGGACCCTGCACCCATGTGGAAGACCAGGAAGAAGCTCCTGTCTCCTGGCTTCTAATCGGATCAGCTAGGCACTGGCCATTATGATCACTTGAGGAGAGAATTAATGGAGGAAGATCTTCCTGTCTTTCTCTCTTCCTCTTGCATATTTTATTGTGCAATAAAAATGAATCTTTAAAAAGGTTAGCACTAAGACTAAATTTTCTTCGTTAAAAACATTAAATTTGAAGCTTATTCATTTAAACCTGTGTTAAACTATGTTTCCTATGTGGGCAATTTGTGAAAACATACTTGGTAACAAACTCAGAATCCTTAGCATTTGAAATGTTAAAATGATCTAAGAATACGTTTAGAAGCGTGGAACTCATCTGCCTTTAACCCCAATTTATCCCTAGTAATGATACCTTAATGATTTAAGATGCTCTGATATTATAACATCTCTTCATTTGAATCAAGCTCAAAATTAGATTCATATGAACCCAAAATTACTTTCAACTCCAACTTTTGACTCTGAGTTGTGGTTTCATCGCTGCACTCTAGCAGCTCACAGCATGACCTGGGTAACTCCAGCAGATAACCAAGCTCCCTTCTGCCCCTCAAGGCAAGTCTGCCAAACAAGCTGAAACTGGGCTCCTGCCAGTGCTGACCACTGTGCCCAGGGTTCCACTGTGCTCCTAGGGTTGCCTTAGTCCATGGGGGAATGTCATTTCCAACTGAACAAACAATCCACTGGACCAACAACATTTACTCTCCCTGCTCATCCCCCAGACATCCTCAGCAACGCTCGGGTCCTAGTGGGAGGTGGTGATAAAAACCATTGTCCCATTTTCCAGCGAACGCACCAGAAAATGTTATGGGATTCATGGACTGAAAGACCAGACACTAAGGTCTTTCACAGGAAAAATTACTATTCTTGCTGTGCCACATGAGGCTCAGTCACATGCATATCCAAAAAGATTGAGTCCCATACAGGGGCATCTCCTTATTTGTCATTTTGTCTAATTTGCAAACCAGCAGCTATTTCAGTCCCACAGGGATGAGCCCACATCCCCCATAGAATCTGCTCCCGGACCCGGTGCTCTCATGGCTAGTTAGTGTCACGGTGCAGCCTTCTGTGGCCCACCTCTTGCCTGATACTCACTGGTGGTCCTGTGGCGAGCCCTGCCAGGCACGACCCAGCCCTAGCTTTCCTTTGACCAGAGGGTGATGGTCAATACTAACTAGCTCAGCTCGGGTCTCCCACAAGGCTGGATGCACTGGTGTGACCAAGTGGACTGGCCACTTGCTTTCTTTGGCCTTCTGTGTGTAACAAAAAGAACCAGAACTAATTTCAGTTGATGTAAAATGTTAATTGACATAAATGTTCTTTTATCTGCCAGTCAATTAAAACAGAGCTCTTAAGAAATCTCTGCCAAGGAGACACAGCAGTTTCTAATTTCTAGTTTCCCTTCTCCAAAGCACCTGGTCTCAGCCCCTCCCTTACCTGCCTGTGCAGCAGCCTAGTTGGTGCAAGTCCCCCAGGAGTCATTCCTCACCTGTAACATACTCCCTCAGTGATCCTCCCTCCCACACATCTTTTCAAATTTAAATCTAAATTTTCATATATTGCTTAAAGTTATGTCTTACTCTCATTAACTTACATATTAGTGAAAATTTATAAAGTGATTTTGGGGTTTTATATGCACAAAATTTATTACAATATGTTTTTTAAAAGGTTCTTGCCTTTTACTTATTCTAAGAAGCCAAAAAAAGCACATAAATTTATAATTGGAAATATTGATTCTTTTTACATTTCCCCCAGTTTGTTTCAGAAAATTTTATCTAATTTACTTCGGAAACTAAAATATTAGGCTATTGTGATTATTATCTAAAGTCATACGCTTACCAAAGAGCAACATTTGAAACTTCACTGTACTTACACATTGGAGGTAAGGGACATTCCACTATACGTTCACATACATAGTTTGTTCTTGTCTCCAAGTTATGCCTTTATGACTTAAGTATACAGCTTTTTTGACATGAAATCTCAGAAGAAAACAATACTAATGACTCTGAACATACCTTTAGTTTTATTTTTATCAAGAAATGCAAAACAACTTATCAGAGGTTTCTATATGTCAAATGGTTGTAAACCTAGCTGCCTGAGACACTGTAACTCGGAAACCTGCCATCACTGCCTTAGAATTACCTCTTACTCTTCATAATCCTGGTTAGCTCTAGCTGTTCTTGGCTGGGATCTGCAGCAGAAAAACATTCCTTGAGCACTCCATTCACTAGACTAACTGCAGACTTGGGAAAGGGGTTGAGCCTTTTCCCTGTATAGTTACATTCCTGGGATTCTTGCTCCCTGCTGTCACTTGCAGCAGGTTCCTCTTTAGCAAACTATAAAAGACTTTAAAGTCAGGGGTAGCCCCAGGGCCTCCTCATTCTTCATGGTGTAACTCACATGTAAGTTACACAATGACATCTGTAGGTGAGAGGCTGCTGAGGCAGCACTAGAGGAAAAAGGAGCATCCTGCTCAAATCCCAGGGGAGCTGCAGCTCTCCAGAGAAAACCCAAAATGTAAGAAAACACCATTTGGAATACTCCCAAGGGGGGAAAATAGAGATGTGGGCACAAAACAGCTTGAAGCAGAGAGAGAGCAAACCAGTGGGGACCTGGATTCCCAGCTCTGGGCCCCCAACCCCTGTCTGCCTTACGGGGTCACCACTGGTCACAAATAAACTCAGGCGCTCTTTTGCATGATTGCACCCTGTGTTGGACTTTCCTGCTCTCTCCAACCAGGAAACAACACAGTGGTGCCTGAACACAGGGTTTAGATTCTCCCTCTTTCTGCTTTCCTCCCCACAGTCACTATGCCTTGTAGGAATGTGCTCTGGGTGAGGGCAGTGCCCCTCGATCATCCAACCTCCTCTCTTGGCTTGTGGTCTGGGAGGCCATCAGCAGGCTTATTGCCATGGCACAACTCCCTGCAACTGGACAAGTCTCCTTTCTCTTCTTCCCCATGGTCAGGGGCTTAGGTATTGTCAAGGACCTGGGTGGGGGCTCCCCCTGGAGACAGCCACCTCCTGTCTTTTGTCAAAGGCGAGACTGAGCATCTTCTGACACTGGTGGAATTGCTGACAGGGTCTGACAGAGTGATTTGCATTCATTTCCTGCTCACCTGATTCTCCCTGAGCCTCTGGGCCAGGAAGTGGGCGGTGCCTCACTTAAGGGGCCCTCTGTGGAATGGCTATTTCTGCCTCAGGAACTCCCCTACTATGCCACTGCTTCCACTGGTGAGTGTGAGAGCTTGGACTGGAGTGGACTGGCTGCAAGATCTGTCAGCTGACAAGTATGCTGGGTTTTGGCAGGGCTGGGCAGGGCTGGGCAGGGCTGGGCAGGGCTGAGCTACTATACCAGCTGGTGCACACAAGAACCAAAACAAGTGCAGGCCAGATGGAATTTACTGTAAGGCTCACTGGCAAAAGGTAAGACTAGGTGCAGTCACATTAGGTTGAACCAGAGTATCTGCTTTAAGTGCAGGGTCTGGAGCTGGTAGAACCGTGGTCACTCTCCTGCTAGGCTGCATGCTCATGAGCATGAGAACCAGGGCTGGGATTGCACCAGGCTGAACAACATGTAGCATATATGTGGGCCTGGTGTGGGGGCGGGGTGGACTGAATGGAGCTACAATACCCATGGGTGTGTGTAAGAGCTGGGTGGGATATGGAATGGACCTGACTAGACCACAACACACACCAGCACACCAAAAACGGGCTGTGGTGGGCCTTGTGGGAACTATTAGGAGTTGCCCCAACTAGGCTTTAGCACCCACTGGTGTTTGTGATGATGGGATCTGTTATAGGTTGGGTTGGGCTTGCCCAAAGCACCCATTAGTTCACGTGAGATTCTGGGGTCCATGCAGTAGGTGTGGACGACATGAAGGTGTGAAGAGAACATCTCCCCTGTTTGGCAGGGCCCAGGGGAGTTTCCAGGTGTTTTTCAGGGCCAGGCTGAGTTCTCTCTGATCACCTTGATGTGGTTTCACCCCCTGTTTGCATGGACACTCAAGCACCCCACTAAGAATTCTGTAATCTATTGAGCCATTGCTGTTGGCCCCTCTGAGATAATTTTGCAATCTATGTGAGCTTGAGAGTTAATGTCGCTGATAATGTCTTGGTGAAGGTATCTTGGACAATTTACACACAAGCACAGTTAAGCCCATGCCATTTCTGGACACCTTTTTGGGTACTTAACCATTGCCTCAGAATCTGGCCCAGACATGTAGCACACCTTCTGGGAAAGGGCATGATAAATGTCCTAAATGTTAATGCAAGTGATGGGAGTAACAGCTGTAAATGCTATGGCAATAAATATAGTTACTGTTATCTCAATGGCTATCCTGTCTTTGCAATTTCTTTGGGACATAGAAATGTAACTGTTCTGGCCACTTTTATAATTTTTAGCTAAAGGAATTAAGGATGCTTTTATTAAAGAAATATGCTTTTAATTATTGTTTCATTGTTTATAGGGTTGTAGAGCCTATAGTTATACTGGACTTCAACATTTGAAACCCTTGTCTTGGATTTTGATGTTTTTTCCTTGTGACATATATTTCCAGTTAAATGATGGGTAAATTGTAGAAATAGAAATGTAGTAGGAATGTCTTACTGATTAGCAGGTAATCGCATGTGCCTTGGCCTTGGAGTCCTGGCTGTTGCTCCATGGATGCTACTGAAGAATGAATAATGGCTTGCTTTGAAGAATATGAATACAGTACTTTGCAGAATTGTCTTAGGGGCACCTGCTTAGCCCTGAAGTACAGACAGAATGACCAAATGTCCATACATGACCCCTTAGTCTTGAAGTAAAAATATAATAATTACTTGTTTGTGAAGAAGCTTGTGAGGTGTCTGAATAAATAAAAAGGACAGCTTCTTCTTGAGCTGTTGCGAGAAGGCACCAAGTGACAGTGTCTGTGTCTTTCTTTATCACCAACTCCACGCACACTTCCCCAGCTCTGAACTCAGCTGGGGCTGGAATCTGGCAGTGAAAGGTTCAGCTGGTGGCAGATCTGACTAGGCAGCTGGCTGGCAAGTGCAGTGGCTGATGTATGTGACAGGCCCAAACTGCTCCTGCACTGGCTGGTGCACACAAGAGCCAAGTCTGAAGTCATCCTAAGCAGGGTTTCTTGGAGGACTCCCCAACTAGACTGCTGGACTCAAACTCTGGCCTCAGGGAAAACCACAGGCTCTGTGCTCCCACTTGGAGTGCACGTGTTGGATCTGGGCCTCCTCAATTCCTCTTGTCAGAGCAGGGGGAAAGCACACGAGGGACATGGCAGCCAGCTCATCCAGGCCAGCAGAGGATGGTGAGTGTCTCGTCAGAGGATGGAAAGCAGAAGAGTTTGGACAACTGTCCTGGCCAAACATTGCAGCAAGTGTCTGGGACTGTGGAGACAGTCATGTGGACATTGTCACCATCAAACCTTGAAAAGATTCTCTCAACTCTGGAGCTGTTGTACAAGAACTGGCGCTAAGGCAGCAAGATGGCTCTGGGCCCGATGGACTGCAGTTCAGCTCAGGAGTGTTGTTATGCTGTAGGGGGCAGTAAGCAGATGTGGTTGTGGCTTCAGCTCTGCAGGTGGCAAATTTTCAAGAATCTTGGTGAGTGTTAGAGCGCAGTGGTCACACGTGAGTCGCCAGGCTGGTCAGTGCCACAGCTCTGCAGCTGTCCTGTCGTCCCTGGGTCAGTGTTGCAGTCTATAGCCAGTGACAACCAGTGGCTATCCCTGCTTTGAGCTACAGCAATCCTATCCTGCTGCCATCGCTGTCACCTCCCAGCATTTACAAGCTTCCCCAAGGAATTCCCAGGAGTCAGGTGTGAACAGGAACATTTATTTGATCATGCCTGGGTCTGCAATGAAGATGAAGATCTCGAGCTTCCATTTTTAGGGTTTTTACACACAAAAAAAAAAAATCCAGCCAATCAGACGGTTAGTATTTGGCTCCTCTACTTGCATGGTATCTTATCTTTAGGACAAACTATTGGTTAGTTCCAAGGTAGGTGGTGGGCTGCCTATCAAGGTGACTTGGCAAGTGTCACATAGGTTAAATGTTCCCAATGGGGTGCATGAGCAAATGTCCCATAAGTTGTCAGGCCTGGGGCTCACACAATTTCGTAGTACAGCAAGTGAAGCAGAAGTTACAGAACCAGAAATATAGCAGTTAGCAATGAGCAGTAGTCAAATGGTTACGATTTTGGTCTTTAAGTTCCTCAAGGGGGTGAAATCTGCAATGTTGCAGACTATCAAAGACTCTCCAGTAACACCTCCAGGGCATGCTCCCCCACATTGGGGTCTTTAAGGCATCATCGAATGACTGTCCTCCACCCCCAGACAGTAAGGTAGTATGACAGCCAGGGACAATCCTGCCTCCTATCTCGCCTTCCCAGGAAGACACAGGAGACAAGGAAAAACATTGAAACATTTATCAAATACTGCCACCATCCTCCATACCTCGACCCTCCCTTCCCTGATCTGAGGCTTTCGTGGGCATGCATCCCTCTTAACTATGGAAACAAAATTTTAATATAAAATACATTTTTAAAAAGGCAGGTATTAAAGGCATAAAGGAGGAGTAAGGCAACTCTTACAGTTTTGAAGGGACCAAAAATAGTACAGGGCCAACTCTTTATGCCATTAATAGAGGAGCCCAGCCAGATTTTCTGGTTTGGATTTTGACTGAGTTTTTATATGTAATAATACTTCCTAAATGGCAACAATGACCATATCTGTCCAGGCCAAAGGCAACTCTCACCACAGCACACTGTCAAAATTCTATTTTGCTGCTTCTATTGCTGGTCATCTCTTCCTGACTGACTTACTAATCAAAGCCTGTCCTAGGAATGGATCTGCAGGGGAGTATTCTATAAGTCAGGGATTGAGAGTCTTGTGCTTTCCACAACTGTGGACACACACTCACGGCCTCAACAGGCTTCCTCTGTGAGTGACAGGAAACCACTGTGCTCTGTCCCAAGCAAGGTTCCACCTTCTAAGAATACTGCCAATCCAACACGGCTGCACCCTCACCTGCCTTACAGTACACATGAGTCCCATTCGAATGGTGACTAGAATGAGGGGGATTCATGCTAACAGGTGGTGAATGCTATGGAGCAAATGAAGCAAAGTGATGCCCTGGGGCTCTGGCTTCAGAGCAGACTGGCTGAGAAGGTGATGCTGTAGGCAGATCCTGAGGGAAGGCTGCAAATCTCTTTTTTTTAAAGATTTATTTTATTTTCATTAAAAAGTCAGATATACTGAGAGGAGGAGAGATAGAGATGAAGTGGAGCTGCTGGGATTAGAACCAGCGGCCATATGGGATCAAGGCGAGGACCTTAGCCACTAGGCCAAATCTCCACGGGGTCCAGGCAGACACTCTGTAGGAGAGTGGGCCTGCTGGGGTGAGGCATGGGACACAGAACAACCAGAGAATACAGGGGCCATTTCCTGTGGGGTCAGGAGCTCTGCTGCATCTGGTTCCAGTGCTGAATGAGAGGCTCAGAGCAGCAGCTTGCTGGGTGGTACTCAATATTGCTGGAGTCTTGGGGAAAGGCAGGTGTGCAGACCCTATCCATCCATGCTGCTGAGGGTAGCCCTGCCTGCTGCACTGAGAGTGAACTGTCCCTGACCTGAGAGATGGAGTCCACTAATACGTGGTCTGGGACATGAACTGGCCCTAACAAGCACAGGGCTCGCCTGAGACTGAGAGCCTGTGGGAGAGGAAAGGACACTGAGGCCTGTGAAGCCTTTTAGGAACTGACTGGGATGGTGGCCCACCCTGACTGGGATGGTGGTGACACAAGTCATAAAAAGAAGAGGATGCAGTGTAAGGCGAAAGAGCAGAATCCTGAGTCCCACAGGACCAGCACACCAAGTTTTCACCACAGCCCAGGGCTGGAGGGCTTGCTAACTGGCCCTGGAGTGTGAGTGCTTCAGTAACAGGCTCACCACGCTTCTCTCCCCTTACCTGCAAACCATTTGCAAAGCTGCCCTACAGCTGAGCCCTGCCAGAAACAAAGCATTGTAGCCAAAATCAGTGCCAAAGTCAGCTGTCTGCTGACTAAATGGAGCGGCCACTACAGCGTGGATATTTCCCTGGAACATCGGTCCCAGCTGCACCTATGGATGTGCAGGCTCATGTGAGCTGGATTCGCCCTGGGGCCTGGTGATGGACAGGGAAGGGCTCCCTTTACCTGTGTCCCACTTAGATGTCTCACTGGGCTTTGCACATCAGCTCAGGTGCCAGGCACCTCTGCACACTGCATGGGAGCCTCTCCAAGATGCTCCCTCTTCACCCCTTCTCCATTCATGTCTTCTCGCCAAAATGACATCCTCCAAATGGAAAATGAAGGCACTACACAGAACCAAGTTCCTGTAGATTCACCACAGGTCTCCCCAGGAGCCATCAAGATAAAGGATTTGACCATCAGGGTCTGATCCTGCTCAGTCCCAGTCCCCACAGCCCATGAATTTTATGGGTATATTTGGCCAATGCCAGATTCAATCATCTAGTTTACTCATCTCAAATCTTCAAAATTTTATAATTTTTTTAAAAATAATTATTTTTTTCTTGTTTGAAAGGCAGAATGTCATGGACAGCGTAAGAAACAGAAAAGGATTGTTCCATGGTTGTACCAAACCAGGAGTGTGTATCACTACGCTGATTTTTTGGTGTGGGTGGCAGGGGCCCAAGAACTTGAAATATGTCCATGGTCCTTAGCAGGCACATTAGCCTATAGGTGACCCAACGCACAGTACCTGGGACCCAGAACTGGCACTTGGATGTGGGGTGCTAACACTGCAATTGCAACTTAACTTACTGCACCACAATCTAGGCCTCTCCTTGTAACTTTCTCATTTAAGGTTTATTTGTTAAAAAGGCATAATCATAGAGGGAAGAGATACAGAAAGAGATCTTCCATCTGCCAGTTCACACCTTCAGGAGACACAGTGGCTGGAAGTCAGTAGCCAGGAGCTTCAGCCAGGACTCCCATGTTGAGGCAAGAGTCCAAGCACGTGTGCCATCTTCTCATGCTGTCCCAGGCTCATTATTAGCAAGAATCCAGCTCAGACTAGGGCAGCTGGGACTGGAACTGCACCCCTATCGGATGCCAGTGTTCCAGGCAGTGGCTTTGCCTGCTACACCCATTGTAGCTTCTTTCAGCTGACCCACTTAACTTCTGTAGGCATGATATGCTTAGGCAGTGTCCAAGATGTTCTGTCTTTGTCTACCACTGTGGAGTCATTATCCACCTGCTGTCATGCCAGACACTTCCCAAAACAAATAATCCCCTTAGTTTGCATATAGTTATGGACCCAGCATGATGGTTGGATTAGTTCATACTTCCCCTTGCAAGAGCTGCGATCCCATATGGCTCCCTGCATGTGACCTGGTAAAGCAGTGGAGCATGCCCCAAAAGTCTTGGGACCCACCACCCAAAAGAAGCTACTTGATCCTTTGAACCGATTTAGCTCCAGCCATGCAGACACTGGGAGAGTGAACTAGCAGATGGAAAATCTTTGTCTCTATCTTTCCTTCTGTCTGTAAATCTGCTCAGATTCTCATGCGAATGAGGATGTTCTCTTTCCCTAAAACCCTGCATGAATTCTCTCATGCCTAAAGCCTGAAACAAATCTAAAACCAGTCTCTCTCTCTGCTCTGTCCCTTCCTGAAACATAAGCATAGAACCTGCAGCCACATGTAGACTTGAAGAGGAGCAAGTGCAAGCACCCACCTGGTTGTTTCTGGGTTGCAATCCTCAGCCTGACCACTGAGTCAACTTCCACTGTGATTTCTCACTGGACTGGTGACCGAGTTAACAGGCCAAATATGACCAAATTCTACAGACGCTTTTTAAACTATAAAACTCATTTCTAACATTCCCGTCACTTCCTTGGAATGACCTCTTACTCTTCAAAATCCTGGTTAGTGTTAGGGGGTGTAAGCAAGATCACTCCAGACATGTGTAAGGTTCATTAAGGAGTCTTTACTAACCAAGCTTGGTGATAAAAGACCATACTAGAAAAAGCAAATCACAAGTCCATATGGCAATCCAATCAATCATAATCCAACCAAACATAATCCCAAAAGGAGCAAATTGTCATTACCCGTAAGTCCATCCAATAAGCTGAAGACCTATGTCTCAGCTTCCCCAACAATATAAGTTATCCTAAGAGATATGCAACAAATATCCTGGGCACACTTACAAAGCTGCAGACATTCACCCTTCCCTGGCTTCTCTGGCCACATTCCATCACCATTAGGCCTCACCTCTGCTGGAACTCCTGATAGTACACAAACCAGAAACAATATTACCATATCCATTGTCTCATGTAAGCAGTACCCAAGGACCATGATTGTTCTGACCAACAGAGCCAGTAACGTGGACAGGGAGAAGGTCTGGTGATGAAGCACCGACGGGAGACCAGTGATGGTAGAAGTCTGCGAAGTCTCGTTTTATTGCTGCTTCACCTCTCCTTATATGCTCTTCCCCCACGTCCGAATTTAGCAGAATATTGCATACAGATCAATCCAATTACTCCAAGTGTTTTTAGTCTCAAGCCCAGTTTCTGTTTCTACCCAGCTCTACGAGTGCTAATCAACTCCTTAGCTCACTGTCAATGGGTGCTGGCTATCACTGGCTGCACCCCATATCAGCCCTAGCAGTTCTTGGCTGGGATCTGCAGATCATTCCTTGAGCACTCCATTCACTAGACTAACTGCAGACTTGGGAAAGGAGTTGAGCCTTTTCTCCAGTAAAGGAAATAACAGCCTCATTTCAGACTCGGCTGCACTCTGGTCATTTCAGTTACATTCCTGGAATTCTTGCTCCCCGCTGTCACTTGCAGCAGGTTCCTCTTTAGCAAGCTATAAAAGACTTTAAAGTCAGGGGTAGCCCCAGGGCCTCCTCATTCTTCATGGTGTAACTCACATGTAAGTTACACAATGACATCTGTAGGGTGAGAGGCTGCTGAGGCAGCACTAGAGGAAAAGGGAGCATCCTGCTTAAATCCCAGGGGAGCTGCAGCTCTCCAGAGAAAACCCAAAATGTAAGAAAACACCATTTGGAATACTCCCAAGGGGGGAAAATAGAGATGTGGGCACAAAACACTTGAAGCAGAGAGAGAGCAAACCAGTGGGGACCTGGATTCCCAGCTCTGGGCTCCCCCGCCCCCACTGTCTGCCCTGCAAGGTCACCACTGGTCACAAATAAACTCAGGAGCTCTTTTGCATGATTGCACCCTGTGTTGGACTTTCCTGCTCTCTCCAACCAGGAAACAACACAGTGGTGCCTGAACACAGGGCTTAGATTCTCCCTCTTTCTGCTTTCCTCCCCACAGTCAGTATGCCTTGTAGGAATGTGCTCTGGGTGAGGGCAGTGCCCCTCGATCATCCAACCTCCTCTCTTGGCTTGTGGTCTGGGAGGCCATCAGCAGGCTTATTGCCATGGCACAACTCCCTGCAACTGGACAAGTCTCCTTTCTCTTCTTCCCCATGGTCAGGGGCTTAGGTATTGTCAAGGACCTGGGGTGGGGGCTCCCCCTTGAGACAGCCACCTCCTGTCTTTTGTCAAAGGCGAGACTGAGCATCTTCTGACACTGGTGGAATTACTAACATGGCCCGACAGGGTGACTTGTATTTATTTCCTGCTCACCTGATTCTCCCTGAACCTCTGGGCCAGGAAGTGGGCGGTGCCTCACTTAAGGAACCCTCTGTGGAATGGCCATTTCTGCCTCAGGAACTCCCCTACTATGCCACTGCTTCCACTGGTGAGTGTGAGAGCTTGGACTGGAGTGGACTGGCTACAAGATCTGTCAGCTGGCAAGTATGCTGGGTTTGGGGGAGGGCTGGACTACTGTGCCAGCTGGTGCACACAAGAACCAAAACAAGTGCAGGCCAGATGGAATTTACTTTAAGGCTCACTGTGGCAAGAGGCAAGACTGTGTGCAGTCATATCACCTGAACCACAATACCCTGGGCAAGAGCAGAATCCAGGCTGGTAGGAGAACTGTGGTCACTCTCGTGCTAGGCTGCAGCTCACACTGGTGGTCATGAGAACCAGAGCTAGCATTGCACCATGCTGAACAAGACGTGCATTATTTTGGGTCTGGTGCTGTGATGGAGTGGACTGAATGAAGCTACAATGTACAGCAGTCAGGATTTCAATCTGTGCTTTATGAAATGCTGGCACTGCAAAAGCAGCTTTACCTGCTGTGCCACAGAACTGGCCCTTTCAGTGTGGTTTGTATCTGAGTTGCTGTATTTGCTCATTTCAGGTTTTTTGTTTGTCCACACCTCAGGGTGTGCTTACCTCAAGACCTATTGCCTGCGGCGACGCCCGCACCACCGCATTCCCCAAGCTGAGCCGAGGGACTAGGGTTGAAAATGGAAACAGACAGTGGGTCATTCATGTAAGGAAAATGCCACTTTATTGAGAAAATGCTGCTCTTTTATACTATTTTCTAATTTTCTATACATTTCCACCCTCACTCCCGGGGCCTTATCTATCTCTCCATTTGACATTGTTTAACCTCTTCTGGACACACTCTCAGGAAGCTGCGGTAGGAGGGATGGCCAAAGATTCTCAATCCCTGAAAGTTTGCATAGATAACAGAGCAAACAATTCTGGGAATCACTCAAGCATCCTTGTGACCAGCATGCAGGCTAGACGGTGGAATTTTCCCATGGTTGGGTCTAGGAGATGTCGGCCACAGCAACCTATGACACCTGGGGATAAAAGCAGTTGTGTGTGAGTGGGGATAAAAGGAGTTGTGTGTGAGTCGGGAAAAACGTCTTAAGCTGAAGGTGGAGCAGGTGTTCTTGGCATGATGAGATTGGAGTGTGAAGTGGAACCCTCCCCAGGGACAGGCAACAGGTTGAGGGAAACATCTCTTGATGCGTCCTCTAGATATTGCCTAGGTGGACCCCTGTGCGTGAGCCATAGGTGCAGAGGAGGAAGGCAGGGCAGGGCAAGAGGCTCCTGTGTGGACAAGAATGCTTCCTGTGCTACCAAAGCTTACTACCCTGTGGAGTTTCCTTTGACAGAAAAATGATCCAAATGATAAATATGCAAGTCTAATATCCAAATCTCTTAATGCTACAGAACCAGGTGCATTGAGTCTGCAACTTGCAAGCCTGGCTGTTAGGATGGCCAGCTCACTGCTGCCTGCAGGAACCCCACTCCCTGGCTGTGAGGTCACCCAGTGCTCCTTAGGGCTGCCTGGGATTGATTGCTTGGATGCTCCAACTCTCCTGAATGTGTCTTGTAACCCACATGCCTGGGGTAAGCTAGGCACTTCCCTTGTTACTATAGCCCTGCTGCTTAGGGTATAACAATACAGGAAGCCAGAGGTTTACCACTTGATTCCTGGACGCCCATCTGCCCACAGGCACAAGTGGAACTGCCTTTCCTCCCAAGAGTCTCAAGTCCTGCTCAGTCCCTTCAGCCTGTGTCCTCAACATTAAGATTAAACAATGACTACGGTAGAAAAAAGTAAAAATCATTATTGGTTTGTGTAGTTTTATCAGTTTAACCATAGCTATTTAATATCATTTGTCTTCCACAGTTTTCTATTCTCTGACAACACTTGCAATCATATTTATGAAATACACTTTAACGGATTTTTCTGGCAACTTTTTTTTCATTTGCTATTATTATCATTTTATTATATAGTTCCATAAGCCCTGAAATTACTCTTCCTCCCAAATCCTCTCCCCTTGCACTGATTTCCCCATATATTAATCCAGTGGTATAGTTCCATATAAACAGTCATAAGGCCATCATTGCAGGGGTACACAGCGGCAGAGTTCAGCATCCTATTGTCAAGGTTTATTTAATAGGTTCGTCGGGAGTGCATCTTTAATCTGTAAGTAAAGATGCTTACTGTATTCTATCTTCCTATCTGGATATGGAAATTCCCATTATACAATTACTGTAGATGACCTTAAATGAAAAGACACAAAATAAAATCAGCAACAGGAAGAATAAAGTAACTAACAATGCCATGAAGTTAAATGACATGCCACTGAATGACTAAGGTGTCACTGAATAAATTAAAAAGAGAATGAAGAACCTTCTTGAAGAAAATGATGCTACTGTATGATCTGTCAGTGAACAACTTAATAAGAAAAAAAGTGTTTTAGAGAAACAAAAACTAAAACACACACAATCCATGAGAACATCTTAAATATCATTTGTAGGGCAGGTTTGGAAGAGGCATATTCCTTACTGTTGAAGGATTTTATTTCATTTTCAAAGACAAAGGAAAACTTTGCAGGATACATTATTCTGGGCCAACACATTTTTGCTTTTGGAAACCAGGATGTGTCACTCCATTCTCCTCTTGCCTGTAGAGTTTCCAAAACATCTTGGGATGCTTTTAAGTTTCTAAGTTTGCTCTTGAAACTGACTCCTGTTCATCTCACACTCATCTCATACTCATCTCCCTGCTGGGACCAGGTCAGCAATGAGGTCAAATCTGATATGGCAGTGAGAGACAAACACAAGCTCACTACCAAGTGCTTGATCAGTGACACTGATGTTTGTTTTCCTTAATCTGTGTGTAACCTTATATTCTGCTCCACAGATGGAAAAGAATTCCTGATGGATCCTTCAATTCCATCACCTTTAAGCATGGAGAAGTTGGCAATACCATTCCTCTGAAAGGGTCCATTCTTCTTGGTGGAGATGGCATTTAATGAGAGGGATAGTTTAATAGGTCAGATTTCTGTTAGAATAAGAGAAGGGAAATCTTTTAAAAAGTGTGCAAAATGGGGGAGCTTTGGCAGTAGCTCAACTGGCTGATCCTCAACCTGCAAGTGCCAATATTTCATACGGGCATTATGAGAGCTGGAAAGTTTAAAATAGTGTCAATCTTGTTAGGACGTCTAAGTCTGCTTGAGTCTCAGGGTGAGCAGAAAACATATGCTCTGTTAGGGACACCTATGTAAAATCAGAATATAAGAAAAACATCTGTCCACTTTAAAACTTGGCTAACTGTAAAACTGCTGGCTAGGGACCTCCACAATGGCTCAGTGGCTTAATCCTCACCTTGCTTCCCATCCAGCTCCCTGCCTGTGGCCCGGGGAAACAGCAGAATATGGCTGAAGAATTGTGACCCTGCACCTATGTGGGAGACCTGGAAGAATCTCTTGGCTCCTGGCTTCAGATTGGTTCAACTTTGGCCATTACAGCCACTTGTGCAGTGAAAGAGCAAGTGGAAGCTCTTTCTCTCTGTCTCTCCTTTCTGGATATCTGCCTTTCCAACATAAATAAAATAAATTTCAAAGAAAAAAAACTGGCTTCTGTGACCCATATTTGCTTGCTCACTTGTGTCAGCTTTTCACTACCAAGGAGTCTATATACACACTTGCCCATTGGATAGCTTCACATAATTCAGTTATTGTGTGTTATTGTGTATATTATTGTGTATAATCCTATGTATTGTGTATAAATGGTGTGAGTATGTTCTTTAATTGTGTCTGGGAGTTGGGTTGCACATGGCCAACTTCCACCCTTCTCCTCAGATTGTCACTCAGCCAGGAAGTTTTCTCTGACAGCCCCGGCCAAAACACAGGTCTTTTACACTCTTTACTGGGAAGCAAGAGTGCTCAACCCTGAGAAGACAAAACATTCCTGCGATTTCCCCTTTGTCATATTGTATCAATGCCAGCTTAGCTGATTGAATAGTTTTCCATGCCAGTATGAGTTTCAAAGCACTTACCTGTGACTTGTTAAGGCTGCTTCCCTATTCCACTTATGGAGGCATGGACCAGTGCACTGGCTGGTGAGTAAAGACACTGAGCTTGTAAGAGTGTGCCTTTGACTCATTTTTGTGAAATAGAATTGGTCAACTCTCACCGCTCACTGGTTTTTGTGCCAGTTGCTCCACTTTCTGTCCAGTTTCCTGCTTGTTGCCTAGGAGAGCAGTGGAGGACAGCCCAAAGCCTTGGGACCTGGCAACCAGAAAAAGCTCCTAATTCTTGGCTTCAGTTCAGCTCAACTCTGGTTATAACAGCCACTTGCTGAGTGAGCCACTAGATAGATAGAAGATCCTTGTCTCTGCTTTTCTGTGTAAATGTACTTTTTCTATTAAAATAAATAAAGTCTGTCTTAACATGTAAAAAATGCATACTTGCCAAAAGCTGTCTTTTGCAGGACAAAGTACCAGTCCCACTCTAAGTTTCTCATTTTCTCACTAAAACAATGACTGGCTTGGTTCTTGCTGTGGGCTTAGCATCCTCTCCTGGAGCTCCATCAGCTGCCGTGCTCACTCTTGGTCTTTCTTGGATGCTTTGTGCATCTACAGGAATGGGTTCCTCTGCTTGAAGGCACATCCCAACCAGGCACAGGTATTATCCATCAGACAGCTTTTAAAAGAAGGCAATAGAGGACACACCCCGAAGGCAAGGAGAAACAGACAAGACTTGCTCTAGAGGCTGACCTAGGGCACAAGATGAGCCTGAAGGCAGGAAGCTTGGGCAATTATTTTTGTAGCTTGCAGAGCCTGCCTTGGGGGATAAAGACAAGAACAAAAGTGCCTGTTTTGCTGAGGTCACCCAGGGCTTGCTTCTGTGCAGATTGTTCTGGTTTCTCTAACACTAACACCTGAGTCCTATATTATAACACAAGCATATGTTGAGAGATGTGACTGGGGCTCAGAACCTGTGAGTCTACAGCCCCTGGTTCTGGTATTTCGTCACCTGGCCCTCCTCTGAGCAGCGCTTCTTCCACTGACACACAGGGCTGCTGGACCGTGCCGGCAGCCACATGATGAGAAAGTGAAAGTGACAGATGTTCATGGTTTACGAGTGCATAATTGCCGGAGACCAGCTCCAGCTGAGAGCTTGAAAGGATAGCTGAGAGCTTGAAAGGATGCGTGGATCGGGCGAGACTATAAGAGAAACAGAAAAGACATGGACCACTATGGCTTGATGCTCATAATGGACAACTCAGAAAAGTTGCCTTCTTTATTTATACACAAATCATCACAAGTTTTTGCACAATATCCAATTGTTTCATTTTTACATCATGGTTAATAAAATGCAAAAAACAATCCTAAAAAATATTATTTACTTTAAAGAACATTTCTGGCAAACCATTACTCATTGAAATCTGCAGTGACCTGGCTGAAGCCAGGAATTCCACGGTTGGCAGCGCATGCAGTTACATATTGAGAAGTAGTTTATTTGTACTCAAAATTAATTTTATACTCAAAATCAATTTTTACTAAACACAACTAATATTGATTAAAATATTAAGAGTATAGAATTAAAAGATCATAAATAAAAGGATTTTATAAAAGCATATAACATAGATTCTTAGCTAAATCTTATAATCAAGTCATGCATTAATTACCGTCACCTTCACCTAGTGCTGATTCAATTGTTTTTTGTTCTTTTGTTAAAGGGCAGTTAAAGGGATCAAGGAAGCTCAGCCAATCTACAAACACAGGGCTTTACAAGAAACTTCCTTTTATCTGTATAAACTGTTTTCTTTCCCTAAGTATAAGTGCCAATATAAGATAGAAGTTTTAATAAACTATTTTCTTTCCCTAAATATAAATGCCAGTGTAAGATTGAGATTTCAAGCCATTTTGAGGGGGTTCACGTTTGTTTCCCTTTAGAAGATGCCCCATATACTTTTGCTTTCTGTGATGAGAAACTAGAATGCGTCATATCATGTGTTGTAACAGTTCAAGGCACATGGTAAACAAACTCTTTGTACCTCCATGATTGCCATCAGTTCCAAGATATTATCAAGCCATTTCTTAGTGAAAACATTACTTATACTAGGGCAAATTCCAGGACAAAAGTGGGCACATAACAGGATGTTTGGAGACATTGTGGGCTCAATTGTACTATTGTATACTTTCACCTGTGTGTCATAGCCTTACGTCACTAAAGATGTTTTTATCATAACATGATTGATCAATTTGAGGTGTCATACCAGTTACAGGAATCATTTCACATTAGCAGAAAAAAAAAAAAAAAAAACACCCTCAGGAGAATTCTATGAAACATCAGAGAGGTGATTGAGTGTCCATACAATGGTGTGAGGCAGCAATGAGATGACCAGAGACATTCCACCGGGCCTTGTCTCACTGCTAGAAACTCCTCGTAGCCTTGCTAACCAAGGAGCGGTGCCAGCCTGATCAAATAAAAAAACAGGAAGTGCTGTTGTCCCTGACAACCTCACAAGCCATGGGCAGTAATAAGCAGCTTGGTGACTTTGAAGGCGCTCAGATCTCTGCTTTGTCACTGAGTGGGCATTGCTGAGGCTGCTGGAAGTCACTATTTTTAGCCCACCTCTAAGGGACAAAGACCACATGCGCATCCATTCAAGTGCTGAACTAGGACATACCAAGGGTGGGGAGCAGCTTTTTAGTTGAATTGCTGATTAGGACAATAAGATTCAGGATAGCATTTGACAACTGGAAAGCAAGACACCTCCGTGAGAAGGGAATCTTGCCATCTGTCAGGAAGGCTGTAATTTGTCCCTTAACACATGCAGCATAATCACACTTTCCAGTGGGCAGTACAGGAACTACCCAGGACTTCCTAATTAGAGTCCCCCAGTGGGGAAGGCTTCCACAGGATGCCTGGTGGGAACCCAACAGAGGACTCCTGTCCAGCCCAGTCGATTGACATAATGAAGAGTCACGGAACTCTCTCTCTCTCTCTCTCTCTCTCTCTTTTATTGGAAAGTCAGACATACAGAGAGGAGGAGAGACAGAGCAGAAGATCTTCCTTATGACGGTTCACATTTCAAGCAGCCACAATAGCCAGTGCTGTGCCTATCAGAAGCCAGGAGCCAAGAACTTCCTCCAGGTCTCCTACACAGGTGCAGGATCCCAAGGATTTGGTCCATCCCCAACTGCTTTCCCAGGCCACAAGCAGGAAGCTGAAAGGGAAGTGGAGCTGTCCGGATTAGAACTGAAGACTATATGGGATCCAGGCTCGTTCAAGACGAGAACTTCAGCCACAAGGGCACAGTGCTGGGCCGGAGTCAGGGAACTCTTAACAACCCTAGGCACATCCTGAATTCCCACTGTGTCTGCCTCTCCTGCCAGAAGACACCCCACATCCTGGATCCCTCCTGGGAGGAGTTTTTCCCTTCCCTCCTCTTTTCATGTTTACTTGTTTGCTTTGCAAATAATTCCTGTAATCTGTAACGGATTCGCAGCTTTTACAACTTTTTTTATTAATTTCTATATTAAGCTCATTAAAGAGCTCACCAGGTTTTGCTGGTAACAGACTTGCTCCCTGCCTGTATTCAAAGGTCTTGTATCTGAATTTGTTTCTACTTTCCAGTTAGCAGGTATCACAGGATTTTTCACCAGTTTGGAATCCTGCTGCTGTCACAGTCTGGTCCACTTGAACAGGTGTGATGGCTTGTGCAGCACAGCTCTCGAGGGTAACTCCTTTGTTTCCTGTATCATTGGATGTGTGACTGACGGGGCAGCAGCTGCATTGTCCGCTGAGCATTTCCAGGCATGAGTAGGTGGCAGCCTTTTCAAAGGAGATACCAAGAGCATGGCCACCCCAGCTTGGGACAATATCTGGGCTTCTTATAGATAAATCAAACAATAAAAAGACTGCAATCTTCATATTAATATCACACAAAATAAAAATATCTCAGAGCCGTCTGGAAGAAGGCTCTGGAATAAAATCCAGAGTCTTCTGAAAACATGTTCAATGACATCAGAAACATTGAAGTGCTACAGAGAAACCTTGTGGTGGCATTGCATACTAGCTACCACATAGTTAGGGTCCCTCTGCCTGAAAAAATATGTGTTGTTTTCAGGTTTTGTTGTACTAGTTTTTTTTTTTTTTGTCTTTACTCATGTACTTATGTTGTTAGGGCTTATAACGTTACATATTTATATAATTTATTTCAAAATAAAGTATGCACTAATGTGTATCTAAATTTACACAAAATTTGTGTTTATTGCTTTTCTTGTCCCCTGTGATGAAGCACCTCAGATCTATGAATAGGAAACCTTGGAAGTACAAGTACATTTCTATGTTGCATCAGTAAACATGAATATTAACAAGGTTACTTATGTCTTTCTATATTGAATTCAATAAGTTGATGAATTTACAAATATGCATGCAAAGGTATATTTATCTAATTGTACTATATTTGCAGATGATATCCATGTGCCCAACTAACAGGAGCAGCCTCAGTGTTTTTTGAAAATCTTCGTGAGCCTTTGAGTGACCTTTGGCCTCTAGCCTGGCCCATCTTTTTGCTTTGCGCATGCACATTCAACATCCCAAAGTTCCTGCAGTGCATACATCTGAACTGTGTCCTTGCTTGGGCTCTCCTCGCTACAGCCTTCAGCCATCTCACTAAGTGTGTGCCCAGGGACCTCAGTCATATATCTGAATTGTCTCCTTGTTACACCCTTCAGCCATCTACACTGAGTGTGTACCTGGGCCACTCCGTCAACCTTTGGATCCTGCACTGCCGGAGTCCAGCTCCAGCAGAGAGTTCGGAGCTCGAGAAGGGTGCGTGAGATAGGCGTAGAAAGAAGAAGAGAGAAAGAGAGGATAGACGGACCACTAGGATTCCTTGATGATTGTGGACATTGCAAGAAAGCTGTCCACTTTATTTATACAGAAGCAGTACAAAGTTTTCTTTTAGGGGCATTTTGACATAGCTTCAGGGGGGCACAATTTACAACTTCTTGAGAAATGATTGAGGAAGGGTCCCACATTCCTTGCTTATCTTGGTTTGCCAGTCTTCATCCGCTCTCCTCAGGTCTGGGCTCTAACCTTGGCGCCACCTGTGACAACCAGGCCCCTACCTTGAATTATGTATGGGTTAGTAAGTCCGGGGTCTTGGTGTATGGGGATTACGGGCCATTGGCACTAAAGGCCATTAGGTCAGCAAGCTCACACAGTTCGTTATCTGAACAAGTAAAGCAAGAGTTATAACGGCGGAAAGAATTGTAATTAGCAATGAGCCAAGTTTACTCCATTTATGTTTCAATTCTACAATTGATAAGTGAGTGTTTCCAAAGACAATTCTACAAATTGTTTCACCTTAAGACAGGGCATTATCCATTCCAACGTTGCAGCCAAGAATTTCTCAATAGACAACACATCTTATTCAGTAATACACTCTTACTACAATTCTTATTCTACAACTTAATGGGAGAAATACATCAAAAGAGAAAAAACAAAGATCTAAGACAAAAGGTTCCAAACATTAAGTTCCTCTACAACTGCAGGTTCTACAACCTCATAAGTGATTAAACAATAATCAAAAGTATATCTTTGTGATGTTAGTGAAATCAGCTTATATTTCCTCTAGTTAGAAATTATGAAAGCAGCTAAAGCAACTACAGTTTCTATGTTCTAAAGAGTTGCAAGGACAGGCTAACCCTTAAGGTCACAGTAACTATATTTTTTGCTTTAGCAGGATAGCCTTTAGGGTCCCAGTAACACGATAGCCTTTAGGGTCACAGTAACAAAATAACTTTTAGGGTCCCAGTAACAAGATAGCTTTTAGGGTCCCAGTAGCTATATTTTTTGTCATGGCAGTTTTAACCCATACTCCCATCATTTCCATTAGTTTGTAAAATTCTTATCAAGCCATTTCCCAGGAAGCATGCTAAATGTTCGGGCCAGATTTTATGGCAATGGGTAGGTACACAATAAGGTGTCTGGAAACAGCATGGGCTTGATTGTACTCCTGTGTGCAGTTAAAGGCCCACTCACCAAGACATTATCAGTAACATTAACTCTCAAGCTGATATTATTTGCCAAAGCCATCTCACAGGGGCAAACAATGCCTCAATAGATTACAGGATTCTTAGTGGGGTGCTTGAGTGTCCATGCAAAAGGGTGGTGAGACTGCATCAAGGTGGTCAGAGAGAAATCCGCTGGGCCCTGCCAAACAGCTGGAAGCTCCCTGGGCCCTGCCATGCAGGGAGCTGTTCTCTTCACACCATTGTGTCATTCACACCTACTGCACGGACCCTGGCACTGCACCCTGAAAGAGGCTATGGGCTCCTGGCTTCAGATTGCGGCTGCTTGGGGAGTGAACTATTGGATGGAATATCTTCCTCTCTGTGTATCTGACTTTCTAATAATAATTTAAAAAATGAATGTCTTTAAAAAAAAAAGATGCACTGACATAAGTCTCTTCCTGGAGGGATTACGTGGGAAACAAGGCCAGCTCTCACTGGGAGGGATACCCCTTGGCTGGGCTGGGCTCTCTGGACTGATGTGGTTCTGTCAGCTCTCACAGCTCCAGGAAGTAGCTAAATATGCCCTGGGTTTTTCTCCTGTTAGAGTGTGGGCATAATGTTAGTATGTTAGAATGTTAAGAATATTAGCATTACGTGATATTAGGCACATTGGGGTGAGAAGCCACTACTTCGCTAGGTTAACGAGGCACCTTAACTGTGGGAAAGCTCCACTTTAACAAGAAATCTGTCTCCCTTGTTTCTTTATAACAGCTGCAGGAAGGCAGGGGCACAGTTCCCCCTGTCCCAGGGACTGGAGGAACCATAAAGATAAGGGTGCCAGGATGGGATGAGCCGTAAATAAGAAGTGTGGGAGCGTAAACAATAAGTGTAGGAATGTAAATAATGAGTGTGAGAACGGAATAGACTGCTTGCACCTGGGAGCCACATAAGTCTAAATTTGTTACTTTTGAGTTGACTTTGATATATGTTACAGCCAAAATGGGGTATATAATCTCTAGCCTTTTGTTAGGCCAGGGTTAAATCCGTTTGGCTGGCCTGTGTGCCCCAAATACGATCTGACCCCAGCATGTTGGCACAATTAACTCTGTTTGCTTTTTGCATTACCAGCGAGGCTCTTTGTCGTTATCTGGGGGTTGACTAGCTTACACCCTAACGTCCAGGGGAAGAACTGGCCTGGACTCTAACACTCCACAAAAAATTTTCACAAGAGGCAAAGTGGAGCCACTGACCTCTGCTGGTGACTGCAGCATGCTTGTCTGCTTTGTTGTTTCCTAGGGCCTATATTGATGTACAGAGCTACGTGCACTCATTTCCGTGCTTTGGTTTGGGGAGTTAAGATAATTTGTACTGATGTAATTTATTCAGTGCATACCTGCATTTGTGACCCTGTACATGATAAATTTTGCTGAGGGCTTCTTATTTGGTATAGTGAAACACCGCACATCTGCTGATTGAGAAACATGGCTATATGAATAAATGTAGATTCTTTTGCATATATCTCTGAATATTAATGCTTATGTAAACATTTTCATTTTTAAAAAACTTATTTTATTTTTACTGGAAAGTCAAATACACAGAGAGGAGAAGTGGAGAGAAAGAGCTTCTGTACCTTAATTCACTCCCCCATCAGCCAACAAACTGAAGCCAGGAGCCAGGAGCTTCTTCCAGGTCTCCCACATGAGTGCAGGGTCCCAAGACTTGGAGCCATCCTCAACTACGTTCCCAGGCCACAATCAGAGAGCTGGATAGGAAGTGTGGCTGCTGGGATTAGAATCGATGCTGATGTTGGATCCCAGTGCAAGGAGAGGACTATAGCAGCTGGGCTATCATGCCAGGACCAACATCTTCCTTTTTAAGCACTACATTTGTCATGATTTTTTTAGATTTATTTTTAAAATTTTTTATTGCAAAATCAAATATACAGAGAAAAGGAGAGAAAGAGAGGAAGATCTTACATCAACTGGTTTACTCCTCCAGAGGTCAGAATTGCAGGAGCTGAGCCAATCTGTAGCCCGAAGCCAGAAGTTTCTTCCAGGTTTCCCACATTGGTGCAGGGTGCCATTGCTTTGAGTGACCCTCCACCTGCTTTTATGGGCCACAAGCAGGAGCTGGATGGAAAGTCTAGCAGCCAGGGTATGAACCCGTGCCCATATGGGATCGCAGTGCATGTAAGATGAGGATTTAGTTACTGGGCCATTGCCCTGGACCCTTAACCATTTTCTGCTGGAAGAGCATGTGCATGTGCTTCCTTTGGAGCTAGTACATGAAGGTCAGTGTGTTGTTGGTGAGGTGCTCAAGAAACTCAACAACACCAAACAAGCAATCCAGCTAGGACATGGGCTAAAGGACCCATGGTAGCCTTGTAGCTTAAGTCATCTTGGATGTGTCAGAATCCAATATGGCTCCACTTTTTATACCAGTGGCCCCACTTTCCTTCCAGTTCCCTGCCTGTAGCTTGGGAAAGCAATCTAGGATGTTTCAAAGCCCTGGATTCTGCACCCATGTGGGAGACCCAGAAGACGCTTTAGGCTCCTGGCTTCAGATCAGCTCAGCTCCAGTCAATGCAGCCACTTGGGAAATGAAGAGGCAGACAGAAGATCTTCCTCTCTGTCTCTCCTCTTCTCTGTCTATCTGACATTCCAAAAAATAATAATAATAAACCTTAAAAGCAAGTGAAGACTACATGAAGAAAATACTGGGGCTGGCACTGGAGTTTAGTTGGATAACTGCAGTGCTGGAACCCTGTTGACGCGGGCTTGAGATATGGTTGTTCCACTTGCAATTCAGCCCACTGCTAATGATCCTGGGAAAGCAGTGGAGGATGGTGCCCCCATGTGGTAGAACTGTAAGAAGCTTCTGGCTCCCAGCTCCAGATGAGTTCAGCTCTGGCTCTTTCTTTAAAATCTGTCTTCCAAATCAAGCTGAATCTATCTTGAAAAGTAAGGAAAGTAGGAGAGGAGGTGGAAACGAGGTGGGGACAAAGGGTACGGTGGTAAGTATCCTTAAATTCTTAGAACGGTACATGTGATCGGGCTGCTGTTGTGGCACAGTGGTTAAAGCCATGCCCTGTGACACCGCATGCTACATGGCTGAAGTGTCAGCTACTCTATTTTAGATCTAGCTCTCTGCTCAGGGCCTGGGAAAGGCAGCAGAAGATGGTGCAAGCACTTGGTCATATTGCACCATCTGGAGAGTGAATCAGCAGATGGGAGATCTCTCTGCCTCTCTCCGTTTTTTCTCTCTCCCTCTCTCCTGTCTCTGTGACTCCTACTGCTTTTCCAGATGCATTGGAAGGGAACTGAATCAAAATGGGGCATCCTAGACTTGAACCTGAGCACATAAGGGATGCCAGTGTGATAAGCAGCAAGCTGCCCATCCAATCACCACGCCAGCCCCTCACATGTGCATCTTGAAAAGATTAAAAAGTGCAGGGTCACAGTCTGGAAAATGTTTCTCTGAAAGATGTGTGTTCTTTTTGCTCAAACAAAACACATCTGTCAGAAACTCTTCAGAGAGTGCTTATATATGTTAAAATCTGTTGCACTCTGAATACAGAGATTTTACAGCAAAAATGTTCTCATGCTCAGAGAGGTAAGTGTGCTACAGTGTTAGAACTTTCACAAAGCTACATTCTATCAGCTCCTTACCTCCCTAAAGAGCTGTACAGCATCATTGTTTATGTAGTCTTCATGAGTGTACAGCTCTTCAGGGAGGCAAGGAGTTGGTCTAATGTGTAGGGGACCATTGTGTTAAAGCCAGAAGTACTTGGGGCCAGTATCATAGTACAGCGAGATAAGATGAATTCCAGAAATGGAAGGAGACAAAGAAATCACAAAACACACACAATACATATCAAGCTTTTCCTTTCTTGTGGACTAGAAGAATTAACAATATTAAAATGTCTATACTACCCAAAGCAATCTAGTTTCAATGCAGCTTTGGCCAGAATATCAACGACATGCCTCACCAGAAACAGAAGCAAGAATTAAAATGCACATGGATTCTTGGATCTCCATCAAGGCACCACCCAACTCACCTTTTGGCTGCAGACTGAAGGCTTTGTGCACTTGGCTGGTTCACGGCATGATATGCTTAGAAACTGTGCTGGTGGACATGATGCTGCACAGGAATCTTATACATGATATAACCTTGCTTGGCCATGTATCCCAGTCTGCAGGCCAGTGGGGCATGGCACTCTGCACCACACGGCCAGCTAAAGGTGCTGCCTGCCATGAACTCTAAAGAGAAATAGAATCACATCTGACTGTTCCTTCCTGGCTTACCTGATGGCTGCCAGCAGACACGGGGGAAAGGCCCCACTCATCTAGGGATGGCAGAGTCTATGTTTGGGCTATATGGAGCAACAGTGCTGCCATAAACCTAGTGCTGGGGCTGGTATTGAGGTGCACCAGGTCAAGCTACTCAGCAGTGCCAGCATCCCAGGTAAGCACTGGGTCAGGTCCCAGCGACCTCACTTCCAATTCATCCCCCTGCTAGTTTACCTGGGAAAATAATACAGGGTGAGGTGCATCCTGTACCTCTGCCACAACATAGGAGACACAGAAGCAGCTCCTGACTTAGCCCAGCCCCAGCCATTGAAGTTATCTGGGCTGTGCACCACTGGATTAAAAACCTCTGTCTGGTTCCCCTCTCTCTGTAACCATGTCTGTTGAATAGATGATTGTTTTAATATACATAGCATGATGAATGGGGTGTGTTTTTGAGTCAATGAATGTTTGACTTTTGGGTCTATGTCTGGTACTAGGCCTGCTAGCTCATATGACACTTGTATTCCTATCCATTAAGGAAATCTCCACACTATTTCCCATAGTTGCCGCACTCACTGACAACAAGCCAATGGTGTGTTGAAGTTGCCCTTCACCACATCCTTGCTGGTGTGTGTTGCTCTTTCGAGGGTAAGAACTATTTAGATTGGGTTGAAGTGATATATCTTCATCTTTTTTTTAAAAGATTAAATTTTTTATTTGAAAAGCAGAGACAAAGAAAGAGAGAGAATGTTTTAGCTGCTGCTCCACTCCCCAAAAGATCACAACAGCTAAAGATGAGCTGATCCAAAGCCAGCAATGAAGAACTTGCAGTGGGTGCAGGGAAGGGACCCAAGGACTTGAGCCATCCTCTAATGCTTTCCAAGCTATTAGTAGAAAGCTGGATTGGAAGGGAGCTGTCAGGTTTTTGAACCAGCAACCATATTGGTTTAGCCTGTTGTGCACAGTGTCCCTTGGGGTTACAAAATGCATTTAAACAGCTAGTTAATATTAAGCATTTCCCCCTTACATTTGTTCTCCATTTCCATTTGTTCTATTGAGAATTGTCTATTCAGTTTCTTGTTCCATTTCTTTATTAAATGTTTGTCTTGTTGTAGATGTGAATACTTTGTTGAGTAAGGAGCATGCAAGAATCTTCTCCTATCGTGTCATGTGTCTCTCCACTCTTTTGATGTTTCCATGGCTATACAGACATTCTGAATTATATTAAGTTTAAGTATTCTACTTCTGTTTCGGTTGCCTGAACCTTGAAGTCTTACTTGAAAAATAATCACCCTCATTGCTGTTTTCAAGTATCTCCCCTACATTTTCTTGTAGCAATTTCATAGTGTCAGGACATGAATTTAGGTGTTGGACCCACCTTGAGATAATTTCATGAGGTAGGAATCTAATTTTATTTTTTTTATTTACATAAATTTTTGCCAGTAGCATTTATTGAAGATATGTCTTTCTCAAAGCATGCTGTTGGTACTTTTCTCAAAAATCATTTGGATGTATGTGCTAAGTTAACAAAACAGTCTGCAAGATTTTTTTTTTGTTATCTTTTCAATATCTTTATTGCAATTGATACTTACAAAACTTGGTTTTAGGACACAGTTTAATAAGCACTTGCATTTCCCATCCCTCTTGCCAAGTTCCCTCCCCTCCCTACTGACACAGCCTTTCCCTGAGAAGATGAGCAAAATATCCCCTACCTATGTTAGCATTGAGCAACACCAGGGCACAATCTCTTATAAACAGGTATATGCCTACCTTCATTCCATAGTAGAGATGCATTTGGTCGATTTTCCCTGAGTCCTGGTGGTCTGGCCTCTGTTGTATCCTTCCATTGTAGGGTTACACATGTGTGTTTGTCCTCCTCTGTGTTGTTGTATTTTTAGTGCCTGTTATGTTAGAGCAAACATATGATATCTGACCTTTTCCAGTTAGCTCTTTACCCTTGGAAAAATGGTCCCTATTTTAGCCCATTTGCCTGTAAATTGTTGTATTTCATTCTTTGTAATAGCTTAGTAGAATTCCATAGCCTAGATGAACCGCAGTTTGTTTATCCAGTCTTCTGCTAACGGGCATCTAGATTACTTCCACATTTTTACAATTATTGACTGTGTTGCAATGAGCATGTCCTGTGGATTTCCGCAATTGTTAATATGCCTTATTGTCGATGTTCACAGTCATAGGCTTAAAGCTGTAAGCGGCTCAACTGTTACAAAGCTTGGGAACTATCGATTGGTGGAGAAATGGTGCCTCCTACTGGCCACCACAGAGAACCACGATAATAAAAATATTAAAAGACGATCCATTCTGGGTCATAGAATTTAGCATTTTTTGGGCTCCAATGTTTTTACATTGCACATTGATAATGGCATGTTAACTATGGTGTTACCACACATCCGAAGCACTGTTCCCCATTAAGCAACTCAATCCAGTGCCAAGTCACAAATCAGACTTCCGCATGAGAACACATTTTTTTAAAGATTTATTTGTTTTTATTACAAAGGCAGATATATAGAGAGGAGGAGAGACAGAGAAGATCTTCTGTCCAATGATTCACTCCCCAAGTGACTGCAAAGGCCAAAGCTAAACCAATCTGAAGCCAGGAACTTCCCCCAGGTCTCCTATGTGGCTGCAGCATCCCAAGGCTTTGGTCTATCCTCGATTGCTTTCCATGGCCACAAGCAGGGAGCTGGATGGAAAGTTGAGCTACTGGGTTTTGAACCGGCGCCCATATGGGATCCTGGCATGTTCAAGGCAAGGACTTGAAGAACAGGCATTTCAGAAGTAATAAAAATTTCTTACTTCCTACTAAAATCGAAGTGTGATAAGAGATATGACTTTTTCTGTCTTTGCATTTAAAAATCTGATGACAAATTAATAAATTTAAAATATGTGTCAAAACTAATGCTTCATTTATTATGACTGCTTAATAATTCCCCGTTATTTCTACAATTGGTCAGAATTTTAGTCAATGAAGAACCGAATCTCATGTCTGCTATCTGGATGAGGACCAGTTCTGATGCACTAGGTCTCTCTCCTGCTAACAAGATCACTACTAGGTTTCAAAGGAACCAGAGCTGAGTCTCCTGGGAAATGTAGTCTCCCGATGACGTCATCAGCAAGCGTCTGGGAAGGGTCCTTCCAGCGCCTTTCGTGCTTTCCCGCACCACGTCCGCCATTTCCTCTCTGAATTCCAGGCTCTTTGTCTCTGCTGGAGATGGTCCACAGGCTGTGCAGTTGGTTTCATGTCCTGGCAAGCTGGGATGAGAGACAGAGAGAAGTCCTGTGGGCTTTGGAGGGCCCCGGAGTGGGGTGCTGTTCCCCACGTGGTGAATGCAGACCCAGCGGTGGATCTCAGCTGGCGCCACCCCGTGTAGACGGAACCTGCACACCGGACCGCGTCCAGAACATTGGTGGTGCATCCTCTGGCCCTGGAAGGGATGAAGAAGACAGCGCGATGTCAGTGATCACTTTGCCCAAAGACTGTGAGGCGCCAGAGACTGGTGTGTGCTCCTGGAATAGGAGAAGGGTTAGGAGCTGGCTGAACGAGCTGTCCGTGTGTGATGGCTGTGCAGTGACAGGCTCCCGAGGTAGGTGAACTGCGAGGTGTGTGAGACCACATGCAGGTTCTGGCGCTGAGATGCCCAACTGCAGATGAGCGTATCGACAGCACTGCCCGATTCCCTGAGAACTCTGCGAGGTGCAGTGCAGGTGGATGCTGTGTGGGTTTAGTAAGTGATGTCCTGTTTCCCGCATGGGGCTGCTGGCTTCCTACTCCTGCCTTGAGTGTACAGTTCACAGGAGATGTGGGGGACAGTGACTTCCAGGAGGGAGATTGTGGCCCTGGGTGATGGTGTCCTGATGTGTGATGGGAAGCAGCTGTTCTGCATTCCTGGTTGTACCTTGCTATGCTCTGTGCTCCTCTGTCTTTGGCCACTTTTGAAGTGTTCTCTTCATGTTTAGATTACAGTAACTTGGTCATGATTTGTCCTGAACAGTTTTCTTTGTATCTCTTTGATTCGAGTTTCCGAGCAAGTTGAAAGTGTAAATTGAGGCCTTTCACAAAATGTAGGGAGAGTTTCGGGCCTAGCGGCTAAAGTCCTCGCCTTGAAAGCCCCGGGATCCCATATGGGCGCCTGTTCTAATCCCGGCAGCTCCACTTCCCATCCAGCTCCCCTGCCTGTGGCCTGGGAAAGCAGTCAAGGATGGCCCAATGTCTTGGGACCCTGCACCCGCGTGGGAGACCCGGAAGAGGTTCCAGGTTCCCGGCATCGGATGGGCGCGCACCGGCCCGTTGCGGCTCACTTGGGGAGTGAATCATTGGACGGAAGATCTTCCTCTCTGTCTCTCCCCCTCTCTGTATATCTGACTTTGTAATAAACTGAATAAATCTTTTAAAAAAAAAATGTTGGGAGAGTTTCACAATTGTTCCTAAGCCCATATTTTCTGCTCCCTTTTCCTCCAGATTCGCAGTTCCAGGTGTGCTGGCTTGCATTCTAAATTGTCACAGAAGGTTCTAAGTCTCTTTCCATTTCTCATTTCCCCAGCACAGACTTGACAATGCCTATCATCACTTAGGATGATATTACTTCCTTTTGCTATTTTGTATCTGTTCTTAAGCATCTCCGTGGATTTCCTTTAGCAGCAGGGACTGTGGTGCAGTGTGTTAGGCTTCTGCCTACAATGTTGATATCCCATGTAAGTATAAGTTCAAGTCTTGCTTGTTCTACTTCTGATTTCTCTCTCTACTAATGAAAAATGGAAATTGTGGCAGATGGCCTAAGTGCTTAGGTTCTCCTCTATGGGAGAACGTGTTGGAGTCTCCTGGCTTTCGCCTGTCCCCCCACTCTCAGCCGTCAGGACCCATTCAGGGGGTGAACAGTGGAGCAGGGAATCTCTGTCCTTATTTTCTCATGACGATTTCTTTCCAGTATCGGAAAAGCAGTTTCAGACAGAGAGGGAGAGGCAGAGAGTCTGTTGTGCACTAGCTCGCTCCTTAAATAGCTCCCCAAACCAGGGCAAATGTAAGGCAAAGCCAGGAGACAGGAGTGGATGCAGGGGCCCGAGGACTTGGGACATCTTATGTAGCTTTGTCAGGCACAACATCAGGGAGCTGGATAGGAAATGGAGCAGCCTAGAGTAAAAACTGATGGCTCTATAAGGTTCTTACACCTTTGGAAGGAGCAGAAGATGTCCCAGGTGCTTGCAGCGTGGCCACCCATGTGGGAGACATGCGTGCAGCTCCATGTTCCTGGGCTGGACCTGGCTTGGCCCTGGCTGTTGAAGAGGAGTGGATCAGCTAACAGCAGATCTGTCTGTCCTGCTCTATAACTCTGCCTTTCAAAAACTGAGAAATCCTTTAAAAGCGAAATAGGAAGCCAGGATTCAAGTTGGCCTGTTGTTGTCATATGTGACAGCTTGACCTGTTGCACAACAACACTAGCCCAAGTGCCTCTCTCAATACATGCATAAGTTAACTTACACCATGATGCCTTCAGCACCCTCTGTGTGTTTGAGACAGGTTTTCGTCTTTATTTTATATAATTGTGGCATCCTTTAGCCCTTACTATTTTCCCTATAAAGAGTTACTCATTTTTACTATCAACATTGGGTTGACGTATGCAGCTGGAGAGATTTACTGGTGAAGAGTTCAGTCCTGAGTTGTGGCATTGCTGTCACTGCCTTTCTGTTTGCGGCTTGCCATCTGCTCTGGGGCGCTGTAATGCGTTGTTCTGAGAGATAACCCCGTGCAGTGCAGTTTTGTTTTTTATATTTACTCATTTGTAAGGTTGTTGTAGTGTTTACTTCTCTTTTTAATTTACTCACTTGAAAAACACATACACACATACACAGATATATTCCACCTGTTTTACTGCAGGTGCCCACATGATCAAGGCCTGGCCAGGCTGAAGCCCAGCTGCTAGAGCTCCATCCAGGATCCCGGCTGATTGAGCTGCTGCCTGCCAAGGTGCACATCACCAGGAAGCTAAGATTGAGCCTAGATTGAAGTCCAGGCACTTCCAACATGTGGTGTTGGCAGCCCAGGTAATACCCCAACTCATGCTCTAAATACCTTCCCCTATGCTTTTGATCTAACTTTATTTTCTCCCCATTATCCAGTGCCCCTCTGTCACCTTTCCCTCAACCACAGTTAATACTTTAAGTAATCATCGTTGCAATTTCTGATGAGCTTCAAAACACACCTCCCACGCACGAAAGGAAACCTTCAGTATTTGCCTTTTTGTACCTGGCTTAGCGTCCTGGGCAGAGTGATCACCAGATCCATGTGTTTTCCAGCAGATGCTAAGCTCTGATTCTTGTTGTAACTGAATGCTATTGCACCGTGTATTGGTAACCTTTTCCTTCATCCATTCCCCTGCTAATGGAGACCCGGCTTGCTTCCCTCCCTTGGCTGCTGTGCGTGATGCCACAGTGAGTACAGTAGGACAGGGATCTTAGGTGCTGCTTTCCTCTTTCTCAGTTCTGCACAGAAGAGATGGCATTTCAGCTTTTAAAGCAAGCTTACGCTGCTATCAGTGGGTGTGCTTCTTTGTAGTTCCATCACCACCATATGAGGATTCCTTTCTCCCCACAGCTGTCCTAGTGTTTATGTAATGTTCTTGATAATATATTTCCCAGGTAAAGTGAGATGACCAACTTTGTTTTTCACCATGCCCCTGATTGCAGTGATAAGTTTTACATGTTTGTTGGCACTAATATTTGAAAAATTTCTGGTTAGATTCTTTTCTCAGTTCTTAATTGAGTTCTTGTATTTGTAGTTTCTTCTTAATTCCTATGTATTCTATGAATTTCTTCACAGGTGAATGGTTTCCAAGTAGTGTAAGGCTTCAAGAAAAATCTTGTGAGGCTCCAAGAAGGTGAAATGATTTTTATTGAACATCCAGTTGGGCAGCTACCTCTTGGAATGAACAGCAAGTGCCTTGAACAAAGTAAGAATGGGCTGTTTATAGCAAGTATCTGTGGGAAAATCAATAGCTGCATGATATGAATACATAATGGGGGTTATTGTCTGACAGGGATCAGTTAAAAATTAACAGTGTGTATGATTCTGATCCAATTACTTCAATACAGATTTATGGTGCAAAATTCCAGGATTCCAATCCTAGTACCTCAATGTAGACAGTAAACACGATGCATCGAAGGTAACTGTCCTTCCTGGGAATTCTAAAACCTGAAGACTATTCCTATCTCGTGTTTGCTTCCTGGTGTTTCAGAATCAGGGTTTTTCCCATGACTGGATGCAAGTGTTTCTTAGGAGATTGCAGAGTTCCAGGAATTTGGCAATTATTCTGTCATTTCCGCTTTGTGGTGAATTATGAGGCATGAGCATATTGACGCTATAGCGGCGTTACATCATTGATTAGTATCATTGGGTCTATTTTTGCACACTAAATGGACATAATGCAAAAAGGCATTATGTTTGGCCTGATCCCGGTCTGTTTCCAGCTTTTTGTTTGTTTCCCGCTGGTGACAGGAAATATCTTCAAATTTTCAGATTCTTTCTTCTGCCTTCTTCCTTCTATTTTGGAGACTCTCCACTGTGCTTTTAATTTGCTCTACTGTATTCTTTATTTCTGATATGTCAGCTTTCATTTTATTCACTTCCAGTGTGACATATTCCTTAAATTACTTGAATACCTGCTTTACGTGCTTCTCATTGTTGACCAGAAGGTTTATAACAAGTGTTTTGAATTCTGTATCCCCAAATTTCTCAATGTCTTCCTCAGTTAGCTCTGAGGTTGGCAAAAGGTTTTGCTCCTTTGCAGAGTAGTCTTTAGAACTATTCATTGTGCCTCTGTCTCTGCTTTTTCCTTTGGTCACTGTACTTCTTGTTGGGGCAGATTCTTCTCCTTGGGACCGATTTCTAAGCTCTGTCATCCACAGATCTATAGTTTGATTTTACTTACTCTGGCACACAGCTGTTTGTTTGCAGTCACTTGTCTACTCCTTCTAGAGAGTTCCATTCTGGGTTCTTATGTTAGATTTACACAAAGAACTCCGTAGCCCCAACTCCTGGCTCACCAATCTCCACCTCCTTTGGTACCGTGCTGAGGCTGAACCATTGCCTGTACAACTTTTCTCCCACTTTTGGATGGAGCAGGTCCCAGGATTAGGGAGACACCAGTGTCCTATAAACCTAGGTTGTTATTGGTGATCTTGCCTGAATCTGTTGACCATTAGGTTTGAAGGCCACATGGACCTATTTTGACCCGTATAGTGCCAAAGTTGGTATTATTTTCCTGCATGACCAGTGCAATGCACTGAGCTCAGTGAGTTCTGAGTTTAGTATATGTGCAGCTCACTGTTGTCCCCTGCAGTCTTAAACTCTTTGCTACACCATATGAAATGGCACCTGATATGCCACTACTAGAGTTCTTGATCTGCTGGCCATCAGGTCTGAGGGCTACCCAGACCTATCTGGGGTAGAGCCTGGAGGATTCCACCTTGTTCCTGTTCACTGAGTGGAATGAGTTCATTCCCAGCTCAGTGCATGCACAGTGCTATCCATGTCCCTTGCCTCCTTAAACAAAAGATGCCCTATACAGCTCTAGGTGACAGACTTGGCTGAAACCCACCCTACTCCTGCACTGCCCATATGGGATCTGCTGCTCTGTCTCTTCTCCTGGTCAAATCAAACAGACCAGCAGGACAGGCAGTTCTCTGTCTGGGTTCACCTCCCAAGTTCACGGTGAATGTCCTTTCCCACCTTGTTGCTGGTGTAGTTTCAGCTGCCGGTGGAGTTCAGATCACCATTAGCTGAATGTCACTGGAGTATCAGTCACTGCAACACCACACCACTGTGTAGGCTGCTTTCCTGTTTCTGTCAGTCTCCAGGTATCCCTCTGCTGTTGTTCTGTCCTCTTCTATTTTCTGGAATTTGCCCTCTCAGCTTCACACTAGCTGATGTTTTTCTATGTGTTTCAATGTGTCCTTACTCTATTCTTCCATTTTTATTCTTCCGCCAATTAATTTAAAATAGAAGCTTATGGGTCTAATGAGCTAAAAAGTAGTGATCAACCTATGAAATGCTGAATAAATAATATTGTGTAATATATAAACTTCAATAAATTTATGATTTTCCTGCAAAAAAAGGCATTATGTTAGTGTGATCAAAATAATAATTCGTACTCTCCAATAAATTAGGCATTGGTAAACACTAACATGAGACATATGTTCAGTAAACCAGGTAAATATCTTAACCCTGGAACCTTGTGTAACTTCACCGAAAATGGATCTAATTTCTCATTCCAATTCAAACTATTGACCAGAAACATTTCCATGGCACCACAAATGATATCTTGCGCTATCCCAAGGTAACAAAGATTGATTCTAAGGAACAGGGGTAACACAAAAGGGGATATAATCCCAGGCACTCTTTAATGAAAGTCTTTGATTGATAGGTTGTAGTTTATCTTCCAGAAGCAACATGGTGAATTCCAAATTGATGGGTCCTGAATACAATTGTTTGTTCTGAGTGATGCAATGCAGGCCCTGCAACTGCGGCAGTTGCAGTTATTGCAGTAATTTGTAATCCTATGAGTCTTTTAAATCTCTACTTCGTGAAGAATCATGTGAAGGCATACGGTATTTGAGATTTCTGCCTGAGGTCTGGACATTGTACTGCCAGCCAGATACATATATGGACTCTCAAAACATAGAAAGACTGGGTGGAAAAAAATTAATGCTAATGCTAGAATTTAAGCAAGGGTGGCAAGAACACCTAGTACAGGGAGCCAGACCTGATGATCTGTTCCTATAGAGGAACTGCCTGCTCTTTCCTGGTGGTAAATGGAAAGAAAACACTTTGGCTAGCAACCTGTCCTTGCCAAATCTCAAGTGGTTTGAGTGCCATTGCTAATTTCCACCGATGAGTTTGTTTAGGCTGCTGAGGTCAATCAGGAGCTGGAGGAGACCAGCCTGCTGTATGCAAGGTGATAGAATCTGGGGTGTTTACTCTCATTTGAAGGGAATGATTATGGGCCTCGGACTGCTGTTTTATTAGAGTACAGTGACGTGGGCACTCGGCACAGGGCTATCCTCAATGCATCCTCAATGTATCCAATGACATGACCTAGGCTTTACTGTAGATATGTAAATATAAATATGTAAATATATATGTATATACGTCTTGAATGAGTCTGGTTAAGAATATGACAATAAAATCCAGTAGCTTTGATAGAAACAACTGAGGTTCTTTTCTGCTGTTTAAGAGCCATCAGGCATGATTGTGGAGATGCATGTAAATGGTGTTCCTCATATCCTATGCAGCTGGGTATGCCATCAGACCCTGTCTGATAAGGGTCATGTAATTTCATCCTCTCCTCTTCAGCCTTAAGAGGTCCCCTAAGATCGTAAGGATCTTGCAACCAAATAATTAAAGGTATACTAGAACTGTGACATTGATCCTGATTACTGGTCTGTTAACTGGTGAATAAGAAATATAAGTCCAGCAAACACAATTACTTGCCCGGGAGGAGGTTGTCATGGTAGCAGCTAGCATCACCAAGAGAAGTGTTTCTGCATTGAAAGGTTGTCCTGTTTTCTTGTACTTATTTGGCACCAACTCTGTTAGTCCTTTTAGTGGACCCCAGGCAGGCAGCTTAGCTCTGGAAGTCCCAGGAGCAGATAAGGACAAAGGTCGCCTACGAGCAATGGAGCATCTACGGCGGAGCCAGTGCTCTCCATTGTCTGTAATGATAGGAGCCAAACCTCACCCCCAAACCTGACAGTCCCCTTTTCCTATTCTTTACTTCCTGGTAGTTGTTCCAGCTGTGAAGGTGCAGTGTACCAATATTTGTCTATTTTGACACTTCCATCTTCATCTCAATGTAAAGATTTGTTTTAAAGATTTATTTATTTTATTGCAAAGTCAGATATACAGAGAGGAGGAGAGACAGAGAGAAAGATCTTCCAGCCGATGACTCACTCCCCAGGTGACCATAATGGCCGGTGCTGTGCCGATCTGAAGCCAGGAGCAAGAAACCTCCTCCAGGTCTCCCATGTGGGTTCAGGGTCCCAAGGCTTTGGGCCGTCCTTGATTACTTTCGCAGGCCACAAGCAGGGAGCTGGATGGGAAGCAGGGCCACCGGGATTAGAACCGGTGACCGCATGGGATTCTGGCTTGTGCAAGGCGAGGACCTCAACCACTACATTGTCACACCTGGTGCAATTTAAATATTTTAATGGAAAAAAATGCTGTCGTTAGCTTGCCTTTATTTGCGACTACCACTCATGTGTTTTCACATTTATTTTATTTATTTTTTTTTATTACAAGGTCAGATACACAGATAGTAGGAGAGACAGAGAAGAAGATCCTCCACCGATGATTCACTCCCCAAATGAGTGCAAAGGCCGGTGCTGTGCTGATCTGGAGCCAGGAGCCAGGAACCTCCTCCAGGTCTCCCACCTGGGATCAGGGTCCCAAGGCTTTGGGCCATCCAGACTGCCCACCCAGGCAGGGAGCTGGATGGAAAGTGGAGCTGCCAGGATTAGAACCTACGTACGCATGGGATCCTGGCGCATTCAAGGAAGGACTTTAACCACTAGGCCACGGCCTTTGTCTCTGTTGTCTGTCTTAGCTGATAAATATCAATACTAATATCTGCTGTATATATTGATAAGTGTAGAATATCATTCATACATGTGAAATAGCACACTGTAACACACAAAAGTAAATTTTCAGATTCTGCAAGGATTGAGAGGTAGATATCTTTTCAGAGACAGCACTACCGCAATATATTTAAACCCAGAGATAATTCAGTGTTAGAGACAAATTCTAGATATTATATAATGGACCAGGACCAATGCAGACTTCTGTCTCAAGAAACAAACTTCTGAGCAGCATAATCCAGTTATTATGCTTCGAAACTCATTCATGGGATTTGCATTCATTTTAAAGGCCAGCTGAAAACATCACTTAGCCTGCAAAAGTATTGATTTCAGTATTGAATCTGTAGGAAGACAAACTTTTGTCCATACAGTATCAGGTCATGATGCCTAGTTTTATATATTTAAGTGTTCTTCTCCCACAGCTGTTTGACTTCGTGAAGATGCTGATGTACAGAAATAATCTGATGGCGGCCTTCGTCAATGAAGGTAGCTTGTTTTCATGAAATGTTAGTTCGGGGTTGCAGCCGTAATAATAACTTGAATTTCCACGTCTTCCTGTGTCTGTCAGGAGGTGTCTGCTCAAGGAAATGGCCAGGGCAAAGGATGTGATGGATGTAGGGACTGCTGCAAGACCAGACTGTGACCATTACAGAGAGTGCGAACAGCTGCAAGGAGCCTGTGACCAGGCAAGGTGTGATCACTGTGGAGCCACCCAGCCTGCGACCAGAGCATGATGGGACGACTGTGGAGCCACCCAGCCAATGTGAAGTCTTTGTACACAGGTCAGTGCCTGGTGCTTCAGATCTATTATTCCAGAATCATTCTTTAATCCCAGTGAGAAATAAAGTATTCCAAGCATTGGAATGTTCATTGAGCTGAAACCATTTATTTTAAGTCACTGCAATGTCTTTTAGTCTCACAGGCTCTCATGTGCATAATATGTTTTTGTCAGCTAAGTGTTACTATATTATATGGTCATAACTGAGACCTGAAATGGTGAATGTCTGACTGAGGGTCACAGTTCCCAAGCCCCCAAGTTGCGATCTGAACTAATGCATCCTCATTGTTTAGTCCCAAGTGGTTTTGCACCATCACATGCCAGCTAATTAAAGTGAAGAAGCTCTGAATGTGGTTTAAGAGTTGGAACTCTAGTTCTTAGTGTCAAGTCTCCATTCTCTGAGACACCAAGGACATCATGTTAGAGGGCATTCCCAGATATAGTATTCTTTAGTAACAAAGACAGTCTCTGTAGGAAATAGTTAGGCTTACTGCTTGTACCAGAGAAAACACTCTTGTTCACCGCATGTGCAATAGACACAATTTCTTCCAGGTTTAAATATCTGAAGTTGTAAGACAGGGTATCTCAATTAGAATGTTGCTAGGGTTCCTTGTTTAGGAGAAATGTTGGGACCATTCATAAACCGACTGGGGTATGGCAGGACTTCATAGAGTGAGATACTGGGCTTCCTGCATGATGTGCTCCCAAGACATGCTGCGGAGCTGCGTCAGGCTTTGCTGCAGAAGCTTCATTTCCTTATACTTGTCTCATACCCTTAGACTGATTTCTTTCTTACCTAAAAATGCGTATGCAACTTCATACATAAGTGTGTCAGAGTATGCCACTTTTCCTGTTTGATTAATTTGAGAGACAGATACATGAGAGTGAGCCCCGGTGTGCTCGCCCACACCCTAAGTGCTCACAGTAGCCAAGGCTAAGTGAAGAGTCACAGCTGGGCTATTTGTTGCTTCGGGGACCTGATCGGGTGGCCCCTCACTTTTTGCCTCTGCAGGTCTTCCTCAGCAGTGAGCTGGAAGCCGGGCAGAGCGTCAGCTCACACTGCTACTTGAATGGGATGCAGCTGCTCCAAGTGGCGTCTTAACCACTAGGTCCGGTGCTTGGCTCAGTGTTTATTACTATAATGATAGTAGATTTTCATTGAGATTGTGATTCATCTTGGTGATGTATCCTACATTCATTAATGATTGGCTTATAAAAATAAGAAACTTTGCTGCCAGTGCCATGGCGTAGCAGGCTAAGCTTTCCTTTGCCGCTAGCATCCTATGTGGGCTCTGGTTCAGGTCCTGTTAGCTCCACTTCCATGAAAGTTTCCTCCCAACGTGCCTGGGAAAGCAACAGAAGGTAGCTCAAGTGCCTGGGACCCTGCATTCATGTCGGACACTCACATGAAGCTCCTGGCTCCTGGCTTCAGAGTGACCTAGCAGCAGCCATGGGACTCTTTGGCGAGTGCACCAGCAGATAAACCATCTCCCTCTCACTCTGTCTCCTTCTGTCTTTATGTAACTCAATAATCTTTCAAATAAAAATAATCTTTAAAACCTGGTATATGAAAATGTATAATATGTAAGAATAACTTGTTTAATATTTTTACAGTAGAAAAAAGGTGGAGTTTGTACATAACACAGTTAAATCAGATTATGTTCTGGCATTTTTTGTTAAAAGGTACTTTTGTGTGAAAAGGAGAGAGATCACTCCAGCTCACTTGCTCCTGCTCAAGGAGCACAGTGCCTGGGGGCCCAAAGCAGAAGGCGGTAATGCAGGCCAGGTTTTCCATGTTGGTGGGAGTGCTGTAGCTTCTGCAGCAATCACCCTCTGCATCCCACGGTGTGCAGCAACCAGGAAACTGGGGTCAAGGGTAAGGCCAGTACTGGAATACAAGCAGTCAGCTATGCAGTGTGAGTGCACAAGGGTATGTCTGAATGCTAGGCTAAAATCTACTTTAGAAAATGCTTTTACTGGGTGATTTGGATAGTTTCCAGTAATTTATATAAGAATATTGTTTTCACCACCAAGTCATTTTAATTAAATGTGAATGAATTCACAGAGCATGGCCAGCTAGTGGGGTGCAGACAGTGAGCATATAGTCCTATAGGTGCTGTGGTTCCGACCCAGGAGTTCTTTAACACCCAGGGTGGCTCTGTTCCCATTACCCTGCTCTTTTAAGTGCAGCTTCTATCACAGGCCCCTTGTTTGCCCAGCACCCTGGCTTCCCCCAGCATAAACAAGTGCTTTTGGGGGGGCCGACTGGCCTTGGAGGGCATCCCTGATGGCAGAATACGGCAGAACCACTACTACCTGTTCTGCGGTCCAGCTAACTCCTTATGCTTCTAGTCTCTGAGCAAGTAGACATTATGTGGCCTTTAGAATGTTAGCAAGGGGATTCTTAGCTCTAAAACTTGCGTGAACTCAGCTTGAAATCTATAGTCACAGGCATGTTCTGACAGCATTTCTGCTGTGAGATAAGGTAGAATGATAAGATCAGGCCTGGCATGTGGGCTGATTGCCTCCGTGTCTTGCATGCATGTGGGTGCCATGTGACCACTAGTTCATGTTCCGACTGTCCCATTTTGCTTTTCAGCTCTCTGCTTGTGGCCTGGTGAAGCAGTACAGGACAGACCAAAGGCTGGGATGCTGTGCCCATGTTGGAGACCCAAAAGAAGCTCCTGGCACCCCAGTTGGATTGTCTCAGCTCTGGCTACTGAAGCAACTTTGGGAGTGAACCAGCATGTGGAAGATATTTCTCTCTGTGTCTCCTTCTCTCCACATATTGGCCTTTCCAATAAAAATAAATACATCATAAAAAAGGAAAAGACATGATGATGTATGAATTGATCTGTCTTTCGGTTTGTTTTGAATGGGCTGGAAGAGTTGCCTGTTTACTGTCTGTATGGCAAAGTGAGTGCAGCTGTGAAAATAATGTGCGCTCTCCTTTTGGCTTTGCTTTTGTGGGCTGTATGTGACTGACTGTTTGGTCTTTTCTGTGTGGCCTGCCATTACCCCTGGTAAAAGGTCTGCAGGTCCAACTGTACATCCTTGGAGTCCTTCACAATGGAATCAGCTTCCATCTTAGAGCGAAGCAGGAGAAATGAGGGAACAAACCAGAACCCCAAGATGCTTACGGTCAGGACTCTGATACCAAATGAAAGCGTAGAAATCAAGAGTACATATCAATTAACAACTCGGGAAAATGTTGATCATAAGGTCCAATTGCTTCTGTAACTTACTTACTTACTCATTTATTTATATTTATTGCCATTTTCTGGTACAGTTCCATACGCCCTATGATTTACCTAACACCTACCCCTAGTCCCCATCCCACCACTGAGTTTCCCCATGTTATTGCTATAGTCCAGTTTTTCATAAATAGTCATATGTCCGTCATGGCGGGCATGGACAATTGCAGACAGTCCAGCATCCTGTTGTCAAGGTATAGTTACTTTCATTGGTAGTCCAGCTTTGAGCTGGATGTAGAAATTGCACTGCATTGTATCCTCAAAACTGGACAAGATAGCCTCTATTAGACAGCTACTATACATCTCTTTAAAGGAAAAAGCACAATACCAAATCAAAAGCAGGAAGGAATCAAAATAGAAATTCACAACACCATGAAACTAATGATTACGCTACCGAACCACTAATATCGCACTGAAGAAAATGATGCTACACTATGACTCTTTTGTTAGTTAAGAATTTGATAAAGGAAAAACAGTGTTTTGAAGAGACATAACTTTAAAAAGAGATCAAAACCCTTGAGCTGTAGTTTTATCTTTCTTGATGAGTTATGTCTCCTCAAAGTAACAATTAGGTGGGTTTTGTTGTTATAATGCAGTGTACTTATCTATAATGTTTGTTTGATGATTTTAGGCCATTTAGCTTCAAGGTTTATATGAGCAGATGGTAATTTGCCCAGTGCCCTGGCTTCCCCCATCATAAACAGGAGCTCCATGGGGGCAGACTGGCCTTGGCCTTGCCATCCCTGAAGTCAGTTTGCAGCGGAGCATGCTAAAATACAGGTAAATAACCCTGTCGTTTTAGCAATGGGTTATTCATTGATTTTTTCTTCCATTATTTTGCTGGCATGCACATTTGCCTTTTGTTAGGTGGTATTCCTGTTCACTGTCAAGAGAACATCTTTAAGTATCCTTTGTAGGGCAGGTTTGGAAGAGTAACATTCCTTTTCTTTTTAATTGATTACATTGCAGTATGTGACACAGTTTTATAGGCAGTGTGATGTAACTTTTCCTTACTGTGGAATAAGTTTATTTCATTTTCAAGCAGAGTTAAAGTTAGCTTGGTAGATTATCCTGGACTGACAATTTTTTTCTTTTAGAATCTGGAATAAGTCACTCCATTCTCTTCTTGCATGTAGAGTTTACTGTAAGAGGTCTGCTGTGGATGTAACCATACATCCCCAAACTGCCTTCCCTGAGCAATTCACAGCCTCTTGCCTGTGATTACACAGGTCCGTGAGCCCTGTCTTCAGTGATGGTTTTTTTTCTGTGTGTGTGTGTGTGTTTTATCAAATTTATTTGGTAGTACTTTATTTTTTTATTAAATTTATTCATTAATTACATTGTGTTGTAACTACATAGACCCTGGGATTCTTCCCCCCCTCCCTTCAGTGATGTGTTGTGCTGCCCCGGGACCCTGCGCACCTTCTCACCCATACACATTTCGCACGTGGCTTGCCAGCCTGCATCTGCCAGTCAGTGTAAAGCAACAGCTGATGTCTGTCCCCAGTTACCATATGTATGGATACGTGTATACACTTGCCTGGATAAAAGACAGCCTGGGCATTTGTGCACAGTGCCGATGGATTAGACTTCTGGAGAACGGGTTTCAAACAGCTCTGCTGCTGCCATTGAGGCCATTTAGGGCGTGAACCAATGGCTGGATGTGATACCTGAGTGAGTCAAAGGTTTGACTCAGGTGTTAGAAGTGGGGAATGTTATGGGGAGGAGCCAATGATAGACAGCACCCGTTGACAGTGGGCCAATGAAATGTGGCTGTGTCCCCTGCCCTCTGAACTGAAGGCGGGGCCTAACACCAATGGAATGTTAATTTCATCCTCATCCACTCCCCTGCACCGCCTATGTATTTGCTTCTGCCTGTGCCTCACCTATCAACTGAGAGGGGAGGGTATTGCATTGTTTTGTAACCACTCCCCTCCCAAGCCCTTTAAACTACCTGTGAGGCAGAGCTTGCGCTTTCTGCTCAGGTCCTGCAGTTACTCTGCTACCTTGACTCTTGGCTGACCCAGCACAGGTAATCCCCTGCACATGGTCCCTGAGTGCTGTTTAAATGAGACTAAGGGTATAGTAATGCTGTTTGTGGTTTGTGTACTATCAGAAGTTCCAGCAGAGGTGAGGCCTATCGGTTATGGAATGTGGGCAGAGAAGCCAGGGAAAGGTGAATCTTCGCAGCCTTGTAAGTGTGCACAGGTTATTTGTTGCATGTCTGTTCGGATAGCCTATATTGTTGGGGAAGCTGTGACATAGGTCTGAAGCTTATTGGATGGACTAAAGGGTAATGAACATTTGTTGCTTTGGAGATTATGTTTGCTTGAATTACGATTGACTGCATTGTCACATGGAATTCTGATTTGCTTTTTAAGAAGTGCCCTATTATCACCAAGCTCGGACTCCTTAATGAACTCTAAACATGTCTGGTGTGATCGCGCTCGCCCAGATTATCAGCCAGAAGACATGACCTCATTGCCCATTCTCAGAGGCCTAATTTCTCAGGCCTGAGCGTCCCTGGGGTTTCAGCTTAGCTTGCTGTCATCATGGTAGGTAGGCAAGGCCTAATTCACATTGAAATGCTAGCACGTTGACTCTGTGTGGGAAAAGTAGAGAAGATCAATCAGCTTCCTGCACTTCTCACTGCTCTGCTTGCCCTTTGTTCTCACAAATATTAAAAGAAGCAAGAGAGCAGAATTTGCATCCGCAACGATGTCTTCAACCTTGGCCTCCTAATTAGTGCCAGCTCCTGTGTGTTACCTGTTAACTCAGGGACCATGCTGCACTGCTCTGCTCTGGCCAGCGTCTGACACTAGGAGGAGCACTGCCATACATGTAAGGGCTTTATGGGGAGGTTAATCCTCCTGCACTCTGCGCTGGCCTCTCAAGTGAAAATTTTATTTAGAAATGGATTCTCATCAGCTAAACTGTAATTAATTCAAGTCATGAAACATCAGCCCATGTATGGACCTTACAGTTTGGCTCCAGGGAGGGCTCAGGCGGAATGTCTCAACAACGCTGTGCTAGTCACTGCTGGCCCTTACATCAGGTTCCCAGGGAGTGGCTGGAAAAAGGAGTGAGGGTGTGGCTGTATGCCATTAATCACAAGCAATAATGGCTTCAAGATGGCGCCCGCGTCTGAACAAGTCTCGCGTCTCGCGAGGCCTCGGGGTGGTGGTCGGCGTGGAGTTTGGGGGGGTCGAGGAAGGAGGAGGGAGGGAGGGAGGGAGGGAGAGAGTCGGTCTGGCGCAGGCGCAGTAAGCACAGTCGGGCTTCTGGCTTGCTGGCTGAGCAGTGGCGGCGGTGCCGGCGGTGGGGGGAGGGGGGGAGGGGGGAGGGGGGGAGGGGGGGAGGGGGGAGGGGGCCGCGGCGGCAGAAACCGTCCTTCCGCCGGGCCGGGACTGCACTGTGCGCGCCTCTCTAGGTGCTCCTGCCACGTCCAGGCGGGGGGATCTGTTACCTTCCCAGGGATGTTGCCTTAGTTCTTTCTTCTTGGATCTCTCCATTCCTTTTAGGCTCTGTTTCTCTCTCTCTCTCTCTCTTTCTCTGTTTTGCTCGCCGATTCCCGCTTTCCTCTCTTTCTTTCTTTCGCTTTCTCCTTTTCACTGTCTCCTCTCCTTCTCCCACTCCCCTACATCTCCTAGAATTTCACTTGTGACTCCCACCTTTATTTGACAGTCCTTCATCCTTACATTCTCTGCCTTCCCCTAGGTTGTTCTTGAGTTGTTTTTTCTCGTTCAATCTTTATAGGCCTTTCTCTCGCGTCCTCATTCTGGATTTATTTTCTTCCCTCATCGGTGTGTGTCTGGCCGTTGTACCCTGCGTGTGTGTGTGTGTGTGTGTGTGTGTGTGTGTGTGTGTGTGTTCTCCCCTAATGTTTCCATTGCTTCCCTTTATGTTGTCTTTCTCTTTTCTTAGTTTTTGTCTTTCTTCTTCTTCTTCTTTTTTTTTTTTTTTTGGGAGGGGTGTTGCTGAGAGAGAGAAGGGTTTTTTTTGTGCTGCTTGCGCTTACCTGCAGGGACTGTGTCCTGCCAGAGGAGTTGCCCAGGCTCCTCCATCAGAAACTCTCCCAGTGCCAGGCTTCACGCATACCAGTCATGAGCCAGCCCTGTTCAGTCCACCTCCTGTCCTAGCAGGAACAGTGGTGTTTCCTGACTGTTCTTCAACCCAATCTGGTTCTTATTGTTGGACGGTGAAGGATCCTGAGGTGGAGCCGGCAGCCACACGCCAGTCAGGAGGACCCTGTGCGCGCGTGCGCGTGTCTGTGTGTGTGAGTGTGTGTGTGTGTGTGTGGTTGGGAGGGGTGTGTGTGTGTGTGTGTGTGTGTGTGTGTGTGTGTGTGTGGTTGGGAGGGGTGTTGCTGAGAGAAGGAGAGACAGAAAGAAATATCTCCTGCCCGCTGGCTGGTTCCCTCCCCAAGTGGTCGGGGCTGAGCAGAACCAAAACCAGGAGCCGGGAGCTTCTTCCCGGTCGGTCTCCGCCACACAGGCGGCTGCCGATACCGAAGGCTTTGTGCCATCCTCGACCGCTTTTCCAGGCCACAGGCAGGGAGCTGGACGGAAGTGGGGCAGCTGGGACTCGAACCGGCACCCGTATGGGATCTCGGCACGTACAGGCCGAGAAATGGAGCCACTAGGCAACCGCACACGCCTGGCCCAAGCAACAACTCTTGCCTTCCCCTCGTCTTCTTGTCTGGTCCGGGGAGATGCACGCTGTCGACATCTCTGGCCCAGGCCTTGTATGTTTGGCACATACGGCCTGATGATCTATGGGTAGCTTGCTGTTTTAGTTCAGGCAGGCCTTAACGTGCTCTCCGACGGGAGCTACGGCCTAGCTGACAGGAGGAGTGCCTGCCTGCCTGCCTGCCTGCCTGCCTGCCTGCCTGGCGTTCCCCTAGCAGGCTGGCGGGCTCCCAGCCCCAGATCTTGGGACCGTCTGGGGGCTAATGCGGTCCGGCCGGCCTGCCTGATGTAATTTTTTCACCCAGGCAGTCCCGGCGCTTTGCTGACAGCTGGGTGTTGTGGCCTAATCCGGCTGGCCCGCCCGCCCGCCCGCCCGCCCGCAACGCACCCACCCACCCGCCCAGCCATTTTGGCTCTCTTTTTGCCTGACTGGGTGCAGCGCCCTAACTTGATTCCGGTTCTCACGCTCCCTCTCCACCACCCCCACCGCACCACCCCCGGTTCTTGCGTGCGCCAGTGGGTGCTGTGGCACAATCTGAGATGGCCCACCACCAGTCCCAGCTATCGCCATTGGGCTGGGGTACGGCAACCTAGCCTGGCCTGGTCCATCCCCAGCCCTCCTGCGAACTGTGGGGTGCTAGCCAGTTCACAGTTCAATCCAGCCTGGCTTGCGCCCCAACCCGGCCTGGCTAATTATATGTGTGTTTTGGAAGGCAGCTCTTCTCTGCGTTCACATCTATCTTTCTTTTCTTTAGGATTTAGTCACTAGGCTAACATGCCGGCCGGACCCAACCAACCAACTAACCAACCAACCAACCCCTTGTCTTTGATGGACCGTGGGTGGGTGGGTGGGTGGGGTGTGGAGGCGGAAGAGTTGGAGGGTCAGCTCACCATCTCTTATTCTGCGGAACTGAAGGGAAAGGGTGCTCTGAGGGAGAGACTGGGGCACCTGTGCCTGAGTTGTGGGTGTTGTGTGCGGTCGGCTCTGCGGACAAGTCAAGGGGACTTGAGGACGGCAGAGCAGGAGGACATATGGGCTGGCCTGTGCCCTTCCTGCCCGAGGATTTCTCTGGTGGATTGGGAATGAAAGGCCACTATGCCGACGTGAAGGCCTCACAGGTGGCCTTACCTGACACCTACTTCTCCCTCCATGTTCTGGATCCTGGCCAGGAACCACTCAGCGTGCAACCACTTCTGCTCACAAATTGGAAAGAGAAAGCTGTGTGATGCCCCCTCCTGGGATAGAGAGAGAGAGAGAGAGAGAGAGAGAGAGAGAGAGAGAGAGAGAGAGAGAGAGGTGAAGAGGCCCAATCCCAGCCTGGCTGCTCCCTTTCTCCTTTTCCTCATCTGGACCTTACCTGCAAATGGGGAACAGAGAAGACTGAATTGTTGTCACATTCTCACTAACTCAATTTCAATCTCTCTCTCTCTCTCTCTCTCTCTCTCTCTCTCTCTCTTTCTCTCTCTCTCTCTCTCTCCCCCTCTTTTCCTCTCTCTCCTTTCACATCCCTAACCTGTTTCCATGGCACATCCTTTCTGTCCCTGAGGAACTTCTTGGGTCTTGCAAGAGCTCACAGGAAGGACAGGCAGACGCAAGGGCGCTGCAGAATAGCTTCACTGGCTTTTCCTCCACTTTCATGTCCCTGTGGCTCCACTTCTGATCTAGCTCCCTGTTTGTGCCCTGGGAAAACAGCGGAGGGTGGTCCAAGTGTACGGGACCCTGCACCTGTGTGGGAGGCCTGGAAGAAACTCCCAGCGCCTGGATTCGGATCGGATCCAGTCAGCTCCGGCCGTGGTTGTGGCCATTTGGGGAGTGCACCGGCGGATGGAAATCTTTCTGTCCGTCTGTCTCTCCTTCTCTCTGCAAATCTGCCTTCCCAATGAAAATAAGTCAACCTCAAGGCCAAATAAATAAATAAAAATAAAACTAGAGAACAGAAAGTGAAAGCAAGACAGTGGGGGATACTGGCATTGTGGCACCGCACACACGCTCAACAGCCTGTCAGCAGACACACTGGCCTTGCCGTATGGGAACACCGATTTCATCTTGTTCCTGGCTCCTGGCTTCGGCCTAGCTTGGCCTCAGCTGCTGTGACACAGGAGGGAGAGAGCCCTTCCACACTTTGTGACAATACCGCCTAGGGAGGGACATCCAGGAGAGACAAGGGTGGAGGAAAGGTCTCTTGGCACATATTGTGGGAACGGACTTGGGGTGAGGCGCTGACTGGGTTGTAGCTGTGTGTGTATAGGGAAATCTTTGCTGTACCAATGTGGTTGGGGACATTGAGATGGACTGAACCGGGTTTCTGATTTTTGTGAGACAGTCTTTCTCTCTCTCTCTCTCTCTCTCTCTCTCTCTCTCTCTCTCTCTCTCTCTCTCTCTCTTCTCTCTCATTACTGGATGAGGTTCCCCGGGAGAGCTGGGCTTGGAAAAACGTGGCCCAAGGGATGAATCTGGAACTGACCCCTGGGCTCGAGACTCAGTGTTGTCGTTGTGATCTCTTGTCTTTGCTCTTCCTGCTCCCCCATCCTTCATCTTCCCCGTCCCATCGCAACCCCAACTGACTCCAAACCAGAAACCCCAGCGTGTTTCAAGAATCCACTCGTGCTGTCTGCGCGCCATCTAGTGGCCACAGTATCGGATCGGACAAGAGGCGAAAGCCAAGATGGCGCTGACGGCAGAAGCCAAGATGGCGCCCGCGTCTGAACAAGTCTCGCGAGGCCTCGGGGTGGTGGTCGGCGTGGAGTTTGGGGGGGTCGAGGAAGGAGGAGGGAGGGAGGGAGGGAGGGAGGGAGGGAGAGAGTCGGTCTGGCGCAGGCGCAGTAAGCACAGTCGGGCTTCTGGCTTGCTGGCTGAGCAGTGGCGGCGGTGCCGGCGGTGGGGGGAGGGGGGAGGGGGGGAGGGGGGAGGGGGCCGCGGCGGCAGAAACCGTCCTTCCGCCGGGCCGGGACTGCACTGTGCGCGCCTCTCTAGGTGCTCCTGCCACGTCCAGGCGGGGGGATCTGTTACCTTCCCAGGGATGTTGCCTTAGTTCTTTCTTCTTGGATCTCTCCATTCCTTTTAGGCTCTGTTTCTCTCTCTCTCTCTCTCTTTCTCTGTTTTGCTCGCCGATTCCCGCTTTCCTCTCTTTCTTTCTTTCGCTTTCTCCTTTTCACTGTCTCCTCTCCTTCTACCACTCCCCTACATCTCCTAGAATTTCACTTGTGACTCCCACCTTTACTTGACAGTCTTCATCCTTACATTCTCTGCCTTCCCCTAGGTTGTTCTTGAGTTGTTTTTTCTCGTTCAATCTTTATAGGCCTTTCTCTCGCGTCCTCATTCTGGATTTATTTTCTTCCCTCATCGGTGTGTGTCTGGCCGTTGTACCTGCGTGTGTGTGTGTGTGTGTGTGTGTGTGTGTGTGTGTTCTCCCCTAATGTTTCCATTGCTTCCCTTTATGTTGTCTTTCTCTTTTCTTAGTTTTTGTCTTTCTTCTTCTTCTTCTTTTTTTTTTTTTTGTATTCTTACCTTTGCCTTCCTTTCAGTTCTCATTCTCTCCTCCCCCCAGCCCCCCCCCCCCCCCCGTTTCTCTCTCCCTTTTCTCTCTCTCTCAATGTCGGTGTTTTCATTTTATTTTCTGTCTGCCTTCTTCCTTTACCTTTGGCTTCCTTGGTCCTTCTTAACTTGTTTCTCTCTTCTCTTTCAATCTATATATGTTTTTCTCTCGCGTCCTCATGCTGGATTTATTATCTTGCCTCATCTGTTTTACTCGTGTGTGTCTGTTTTTTTTTTTTTTTCCCCCAAAAAATTTTGTTCTACTGTGTTGTTGTCTTTCTCTTTTCTTAGTTTTTGTCTTTCTTCTTCTTCTTCTTTTTTTTTTTTTTGTATTCTTACCTTTGCCTTCCTTTCAGTTCTCATTCTCTCCTCCCCCCAGCCCCCCCCCCCCCCGTTTCTCTCTCCCTTTTCTCTCTCTCTCAATGTCGGTGTTTTCATTTTATTTTCTGTCTGCCGTTTTCCTTTACCTGTGTGTGACCAAGTCTATCCACCCTTCCCCCAAGACTGTACTGATAGGTCAGATGTATCCTGTCACAGTAGATGCGTGGTCACTCACTACTACAACTCGATTCTCCCCAAGCCACGCGACCTGGTGTTCCATGCATCAACACCGAATGTTAACATTTCACCAGTGACGGTCACGACACAGTTTGGTTCTAAATGAGAGGCAAGGCAAAGCAACCGACCTGGCGGCCGGGACCAGCCAGCACCCCCTGCGAGGGGAGGGAGGGAGGGAGGCAGTGACACACATTTCCCTGCCTATCTCGGCTTCATTGCCTGGCTGCGTGCATCCAGCGTGCTGTCCCTTTGTCCCTTGGTGCTGGCTGTCTGACTCCACCTGGTGGCAGCCGTGCTGTAGCTGTAGAGCATTCTGGAGCCGGCAAGGGCGAGCAAGTGGGTGGAGAGCCCGGGACAGGATGTGACAAAGTCCCCAAGCTGCAGGCGGGAGAGTCCCAGCCCTGCTGGGACCTTGGTGGCTCGTGTGCTGTTCGGAGATTGAGCCTGGAGGCTTGCAAGTGAGCAGGCAGGCAGCTGCGGGGGTGGGTAGGTGTCTGCTCGCTCCCGATTGTAACCGGGCTGGAGTACCGCTAGAGTGCATGGGGTCGACCAGCACACCCTTTTATCACTGCCACCGTGCACTAGGGGACTCGATCGGGGCCGTCGGCGGGGCTGCGAGGCCACGGCCACCGGCCCGACACTTGTCGCCTGCACTAGGGGACCCGGCCGGGACCGTTGGCGGGGCTGAGGCCCTGGGCCGCCGGCCCAGACGCTTGTCGCCTGCACAAGGGGACCCGGTCGGGGCCGTCGGCGGGGCTGCGAGGCCACGGCCACCGGCCCGACACTTGTCACCCGCACCCTAGGGGACCTGGTCGGGGCCGTTGGCGGGGCTGCGAGGCCACGGCCACCGGCCCGACACTTGTCGCCTGCACTAGGGGACCCGGCCGGGGCCGTTGGCGGGGCTGAGGCCCTGGGCCGCCGGCCCGACACTTGTCACCCGCACCCTAGGGGGACCTGGTCGGGGCCGTTGGTGGGGCTGTAGAGTTGTTTGCTTTTCTCTAACTCCTGGGGTCGACCAGGTGGCCACAGGAGCATGCCCTGTGGGCGATGGCTGTGTTTTTGGGGACTTGTGACCCGGGCCCCCATCTGAGGGGCGGCTGTGTCCCATAGGTTGTCCCTGTTGTCCCCTGGAAGGGCATTTCTACACCTGCAGTTGTCATTTTGGATCTGCAGGTAGGTGCTGACACGCTGTCTCCTGGTGACTGTCACCGGAAGAGCTGGGCCCCTGGGTTCGCGTCTGGGGCGGTAGGGGGGGGAGCGCGATGGGCTGCCGGCGGCCTGGCGCTGGACTGCGTTCCCCCTGCCCATCCGGTGCCGAGCTCCCTGCCTGGGTTCGTGCGGGAGCTTGGTGTGCGATCCTGGCTTAGCCCTGCGACGGTGCCACCATCTCCGGCTTAGAATTTGCCCCGAGAGCGGCAGAGGTGAGGCTGGGCGCTGGGTCCTATACCCGTGTCCGTCTTCTGCCGCAGGTGGCCCGCTGCGTAGTGGTGGCTGACAGAACCCCCTCAGAACTGAGTCTCAGTGGTCGTCGGCCTTATGCCGCGTGTGCGTGTCAGGCGTTCCTCCGCTGGGGTTGGCCACCGCTGCTGAAGAGGCAAGGGGCTGGCGAGGCTGCCGACGGACCCCCCCTGGCAGCTGTCCTCGCTGGGCGTGACCCCCTGTGCCTCGCGTGATGTCATAATCCTAGACCGAGACTTGACCGATGTGGTGATGTGGCGCTCTCCTGGGCCGGGCCTAAGCCGCTTACAGACGAGGGACGGCCATTCATGGCGAATGCTGCCGAGCTGCTCGTTCTGTCTTGCGGGCTCCTGGTTCCTCTTTCCCCTGCCTCGGCGTGGTGGGAGAGGCCAGGGGTGCGGAATCCGGCTCGATCTCCGCTCCCTCTGCCTTGTGCCGCCTGAAGGTGCTGGCGTTGGGGGTCCAGGCGGGGGTCCTCGGACGTGGCGGACACCCTTCGCCCTCTGCCGTGTCGGTGTGTCATGGTGTGTGGGCGGGCCCCGTCCCGCGGTGGTGGTGCGGGGCTTGTCTGGCAGAGTCTGACCCTGCTCAGCTCTCTGCGGTGCTCCTGGAGCGGTCCAGGTCGTTTGCCTCTCAGGCGCCTGGAACCGAGTGGTGCCGTCGCTCCTTCACTGCCCCGGTGTGCTCTCTCCCGGGTGTGCCGTCGCAGCCTCGCTGGTGTGTGCTGCTTGGTGCGTGGGAGTCCCTGGGGGGTCGAGGCGGTAAGGAAGAGGTAGCGTGGGTGCAGCGCAGGCCCGTCGCCGCCGCCGCTGCTGCTGCCGCCTGTGGCCTTGCTTGGCCGCTGGTGTCCCCTGCGCGTCTGTGGGGGCAGGTGGCTTCCTTTCCTCTACCGCAGACCCCTCCGCCCGGCTTCGGGCTCGCCCCGCGGGTTGGGTGTTGCTCCCTCGAAGGGCCCTCTCGGCCTGGTGAGAGGTGCGCTCGGGGTTGGTGGGGTGCGGCCCACCTTCGGTGAGAAAAGCCTTCTCTAGCGATCCGACAGGGACGTGCCTTACGTGATGGGGTGCCGTATCCCCCGCTTGTCGCCGCCGTTCCTTCCCTCCTGGTGTGTGTCGGTAGCCACGCTGCTGACGACGCGGATGGCTCGGGTTCGTTGTGCGTTAGGTGGCGATGGTCGCTCGTTCCCTCCGCCCTCCCCTCGGGGAGTGTGTGGGGGTTACGCGTGGGCTCTTCCGGCCCCCTTCCGCTGGGGGCCGGACGCTGCCTCTCGCACCTCTACCTCGCCGTGGCCCGTGCCTCCCCCCTCTGGGTCGGGGGAGGGTCCCGCTGGGCCGGGCCGGGTGTGTCCCGGTGCCTACTGTGGGCCTGACGGAGGGGCTCCTGTGGTCGCTCGCACGCACGCGGTGCGCGTGTGTCGCCTCCGGTGTGTGGCCTTCCGCTTGCCACCTGGGGCCCTGGGGTTGTGTGTGGCTTTGTCCCGTGCTCCCCCTGTGGCCCTGGTGGTGGGGTGGCTCTGCTCGCTTCCCGCCCTGGGCTTGCCGTTGGCCCGCTGGCCGGTCACCGCCGGCGAGGGTGGTGCGGTGGGGCCACGGGTTTGGGCCTGTTGGGTCTCCCCTCGGCCGCGTCGGCCTTGGGAGCGTTCCTGCGGGGTTACGGCCCTCGGGACCGGGGCCCGGATGTTGGCGGATGGAGGCCGGGATCCGGCAGCAGGTAGGCGCCCGGCGTGTGGGCGTTGGCGGCGTCGCGTTGGGGGCCCCGGTGGGGGGGCCTCAGGCGCGCGTCGGGGAACGCGTGGGGGTCGCTGGAGGCGGGCTCCGGTGTCCCAGGCGTGTCACGGGACCGCCCGGGTGTGGGCGGTGGCATCCCGTGTCTGTTTTCCGGGAGGGACCCGGCTTTCGTTGGCCCGAGGTGTTCCCTCGTGGCTCCCCGTCGCGCTTCTGGTGCCTCTCCCCCGTGGTCTGATGCCACCCCCCCCATATAGGTACCCCCCTCGCCGCCCGCTGCGGCCTCGTGTCGCTGGCGTGTGGCGTTGAGCGCTCTTTGGGGTCGGGGGTCGGTTGGCTGCGACGTGTGTGGCCTGCGGTG